>NC_133482.1:1424788-1495851 GCF_025370935.1 Choristoneura fumiferana | reverse complement strand
TGATTTAAGACAACCCTATTTTAGCTTACCGGTGACACTTGGTAATATTTTCATCCCGGAAAATTGCGATGCTCGTTGATTTCGCTAGAAACAGTTACTAAATAAATGTACATGATTTAGAAAATGATAGCTGTTGTTAATTAGTTTTACTGGACTAAACATTATTTGTGCAGCGTGGCGTGGGAAGCGAAAGTGCTGACCAGCGCGTGGTGGGTGCACGCGCACCAAGTGTCCAAGTCCGCGCCGACGGGCGAGTACCTCACCACCGGCTCCTTCATGATACGAGGGCGCAAAAACTATCTACTGCCGCAGCATCTGCAAATGGGGTTCAGTTTTATGTTCCGGGTGAGTTGCTTTTTTTTTTTTGGGACCCGTATGTGGGTCACGCCAAGTGTCCAAGTCCGCGCCGACGGGCGAGTACCTCACCACCGGCTCCTTCATGATACGAGGGCGCAAAAACTATCTGCTGCCGCAGCATCTGCAAATGGGGTTCAGTTATGTTCCGGGTGAGTTGCTTTTTTTTTTGTTGGGACCCGTATGTGGGTCACGCCAAGTGTCCAAGTCCGCGCCGACGGGCGAGTACCTCACCACCGGCTCCTTCATGATACGAGGGCGCAAAAACTATCTGCTGCCGCAGCATCTGCAAATGGGGTTCAGTTTTATGTTCCGGGTGAGTTGCTTTTTTTTTGTTGGGACCCGTATGTGGGTCACGCCAAGTGTCCCAAGTCCGCGCGACGGGCGAGTACCTCACCACCGGCTCCTTCATGATACGAGGGCGCAAAAACTATCTGCTGCCGCAGCATCTGCAAATGGGGTCAGTTTTATGTTCCGGGGAGTTGCTTTTTTTTTTTTTGTTGGGACCCGCATGTGGGTCACGCCAAGTGTCCATGTCCGCGCCGACGGGCGAGTACCTCACACACCGGCTCCTTCATGATACGAGGGCGCGAAAAACTATCTGCTGCCGCAGCATCTGCAAATGGGGTTCAGTTTTATGTTCCGGGGTGAGTTGCGTTTTTTTTTTTTTTTGTTGACCCGCGCGTGGTGGGTCACGCGCCAAGTGTCCAAGTCCGCGCCGACGGGCGAGTACCTCACCACCGGCTCCTTCATGATACGAGGGCGCAAAAACTATCTGCTGCCGCAGCATCTGCAAATGGGGTTCAGTTTTATGTTCCGGGTGAGTTGCTTTTTTTTTTTGTTGGGACCCGTATGTGGGTCACGCCAAGTGTCCAAGTCCGCGCCGACGGGCGAGTACCACACCACCGGCTCCTTCATGACACGAGGGCGCAACTATTTAATGCCGCAGCGATGGGGCTCAATTTTATGTTCCGGGTGGCCTATTAGCTGGGACCCACATGTGGTACACACTAAGGGGCTGTTTCACCATCCATTGATTAGTGTTAACTGACGGCTAAATGTGATGCCGTCTCTGTTTGTTTGTTTGTGTGGGGTCGCGGGTGAGCAAGGAAATTAAAGGAAAGTAACGCCTGATTCAATAAATTAATCTATTTGTTTTGTTGGAATAGACGGAGACGGCATGACATTTAACCGTCAGTTAACACTAATCAATGGATGGTGAAACAGCCCCTAAGTGTCCTTGCTTGACGGGCGAGTACCTCACCACCGGCTCCTTGATGATACGATGGCGAAAGAACTATCTACTGTCGCAGCATCTGCAGATAGGGTTCAGCTTCCTTTCTTCCTTCCGTCGGGTGAGTTACGGCGTTTTTAAATGGGACCCACATGTAGGGCACGCCAAGTGTTCAAGTCTTTGCTGACGGGCGAGTACCATAAGCTCCCGCATAATTCACGGACAGAAGGATAACTTACTGCTGCAAATGGGGTTCAGTTTTATGTTCCGGGTGCATTACGGCGTTTTTGTATCTGGGCCCCCCAGGGTCCATATACGGTCGTTAAAACTAATCTGAGTCCTTCGCTCCGTTAACAACAAATGAATAAGTAAGGTCCAAGTCTTCGCTAACGGATGATTAGACAACTCAACGTCGGCTCCTTAACGAAACGGGCGGAAGAACTAATAATTATCGGAGACTAATTATTATCCTAGTGCCATCCACGAAGACGCGTGATTTTGTCAAAATTAGACATTAATGACATTGTAATAAGAACCACGGCACGCGTCATCGTCAATGACTCTACCTATAGACACATTAACTTGTATATTAAGAAGAGTTCTATCAGACCACATTTTTAATTTTCATTCATTTTTTATGGAATAATCGAGAAAAACTAACAAAAATGCAATGTTGCCAGCTCAGCAGGTATAAACGCTCCTAAAGGGCCGGCAACGCATCCGTAACTCAACTTATGTTATGAGTGTCCATGAGCGGCGGGGATTTCTTCCCATCAGGTAACCCGCCTGCTCGTTACCCTCCTGTTATATAAAGAAACCATATATTTTCTCAGCTGGAGGACAGCTGCATCGAGAAACACCGCGACGAGCGCAAGTCTGTAATCCCCGACGACGCGTCGGACGCCGCCTCGCTCGCGTCCGACGCTGTCTCGCTCGCACCCCCCGCGTCGGAGCAAGACGAGCAGGACGAAGAGATCGCGGTGTCCGATGACGGTGAGGGAACTATACCTGTGGTAATTTTGTTTAGGAATTCAATGAGTTTGGTAAGGGTGAAAGAAGAGTGTTAAAATATAATTAAGGCAAGCCGGCGGGAATCGTGTTGTATAAAGCCTGCGCCACTGCTCCACACTCAAGTACCTTGTCTCTGTATATCTTCTGAAAGATTTATACAAACGTTCAAAGACGAAGTGACAGCGACAAGGTAATAAAGTGAATATCTTTGACTTTGACTACAGGAGGAATTGTTCTCAAGTATTGTTAAACTAATAAAAAGGTACAGTACCACCGGCATTTTAGGTTCTCCCTACACCCATCGACGCGATAGGTGTGGCGATCAAAAAAGGCTGACAATGAGAAAGAAAAATAAAACTGTTCTGTTGTTTCGAGTTTCGAACCGCATTAGCAAACTAGTTTAATTGTACGTCCATTTCAGACGGTTCGGATGAGGAAGAAAAGGACAAAGAGAAGGGTTGGCCGAAGCCCGCGGCGGACAAACAGCTGGATGACATCGACGAAGACAGCGAGGACGAGGCCTTCCCCGACACTCATATCAAGGTATCGGAAAACCAGCCAAGCGTGTGTCTGACGCGCAATGACAGTTCCACACACAGGACCGGCTTACCATGACAGGAAATGCAATTCTTGTAGCTCCTTTTTAGTCGTTTGAAGCCTCGGCTTGTTTCTAGTTCAATCAAATCATCTGACATGTGTTGAAAGAAATCAATGATCCTTATTGTCATTGAGGATACTTCTCCGATAAAATGTGTCACACTATGAAACATTTCCGAATTCTTTCGTCCGCGCGCGGAGCCCCTAGCACAAAACAGATAGGTACAGAAGTCAATCTCATGTATGTACTTCACTTTTCTTACCTAAGGTTGTCAACTATGGCTTATGCACAAAAAACTATTGTGGCAGTGGCACTCGTATCTCATCATCATCATCATCCCAGCCTATATACGTCCCACTGCTGGCCACAGGCCTCCTCTCAGAACAAGAGGGCTTGGGCCGTAGTACTTGAGTTGGGCACTCGTATCTAGTTGTTGGATTTATTTTTGAGAATGAAACGGGAAGAATGGAAATATAAATTATAACTAAAATATTTTAATGTTAATGTCATTGTTATATTACAAATTTGTCACAGAAAATATCTTGCGACGATTTCGACATTGGCGAAATGCACGATTTTAAACTGTAATAAATTCGCATTCTCCATTATTGCACTAAAAAGTTCACAGACGCGTGTCTCGAGCGGATGGCACTCGCGCTCGCATTGGTCCCAACCGGTCCGAGATATCGTGTCCGTGGGCAGTGTCTATGTGTGCGTTGCTCGAGCGCACTTTGTATGTAGATTGATTTCTGAACCTATCTGTTTTGTGCCCTTAGGCAGTTCCCTACTCTGCCTTATGGTTAAATGCGGCATACACAATTTAAGTATACATACTCGTACTTCATATTTATAACTTTATATTCCGTTACTCCATTTAAGATATGAAACCCTAAACCTCCGTTTCCACCAGACATGTGCGAGGTTGTGTTGCGAGATTGTGTTTTTCATGAACCAATAGAAACGCTTCATTGGTTAGGCCTCATAATGTCCCACTCGCAATCCCAACCCAATCCCTTTGTCCCGTTCTCAAAGATGTCCCGTCACATAAATTACGTCCCGTTCGCACAACGTCCCTTTCGCAAAATGTCCCGTTCGCAAAACGTCCCTTCCGCAAAATGTCCTTCCTTTCAATCCATGAGAGAGAGCCTAATTTCTTTATTTAAACAAGAATTTTGCAGGCGGGACATTTTGCGAACGGGACATTTTGCTAATGTGACATTTTGCAGACGGGACGTTTTGCGAACGGGACATTTTCAGAAGGGCCATTTTGCGAAAACAATGGACATTTTGAGAAAGGGACGTAATGTGAATGGGGTATTTTGCTTAAGGGGCCATTTCTGAAAGGGACGTAATTTTGGTGGTGGGACATTTTGCGAGTGGGACATTATGAGCCCTAACCGCTTCATTTAACTCGCCTCGTTCCGTTCAGCTGTATCAGCTAGACATGTTCTGTCTGACGATAGGTAAAGAAGTGTTTCTATTGTTAATGAGAGACACATTTCTCGCAACACATCCTTGCATACGCACCGACTCCACTAGAAGGACTGATGCATCGTGAGAGTTACGGACAACCGGTGGATGCAAGTGCGAGTTGTCGTTCATTGTGGCGTTCTAAGGGGGAGGCCTTTGTTCAGGGAGAACGTCTTCTGGCTGATGATGATGATCCTCGGACATCTTTGGAGGCAACGCTGCCTAAACAACAGAAAAAAATATTTCACACATACGAGTATTGTTGTAAAACTTGTTTGTTCATACAGATCGACCACGGAACTGGGGAAGTGATCATGAAGTCAAAGACGCGCACCATGTCAGAGGTGTCAGACAGGAGTAAGTAGAGAGAGATGTTTATTTACATATTTTCGTTCGATATACGGGGTAAAGTACAATGGGAAGGAAAAGTAGTAGAACATCGACTAATCGCCACCATTAGAGTCCTTTATAAAGGACTTATTGAAATTTTAAATCAAACTATCACAAATGACATAAAGTTTGATGTTCATAAATCAAAAATTTTACCTGAGCGTTAAAAGGTTAAAGAAGAAACGTTTCTTATTTGTTATATTTTAAAAATACAATAGGAACGATACCACCAAATAATAATAATTTTAACTTAATTAAAAACTAAGTAGGTAATTAAAAAATTAAAAGAATCATATTAAATATATTTAGGGGCTGTTTTACCATCCATTGATTAGCGTTAACCGACGGTTAAATGTGATGCCGTCTCCGTCTCTTCGAACAAAACAAATAGAGCCGGCATCACACCTAACCGCCAGTTAACACTAATCAATGGATGGTGAAACAGCCCCTTAATGCCTTTCATATTTAACAATCTTACTATAATGAAATCTACAATTTGGTATATCAAGATTAAGATTGGTTTTTTTGGAGTCTTTTTGTATTTTTTATTTCAACTCCAAATTTGTGTTACATCTCTTGTCCGGGTGAGCGGTTAGTTCCGATGGAGTGTTGAAAGTTTCTCGATGAGGGGTAAAACATAGATGTCGCTAGTGTTGCTCCTTAAGTGACTAAATAAGAAACAAACAAGCTGATACAAGTGTTGCATAGGAGAAATTTGTGTCTGTACTCCTGTCCAGTGGTAGTGTAGGGGTATAGCACGCAGCACGGAATGCTGAGGACCTGGGTTCGATTCCCATCGCTGGTCTATTTTTCTGGTTTTTCTGTGCTAGATGCATACATTTCAGTTTGTATTTTCGGTATATCAAGATGCTATTGATGATCGAAACATCATCAAACTGAGGATTTTCATTTTATAGGCGACGACAAACCATCGTTCCCCGCGCTACCAAAGAAGACCGGCAAGAAACAGAACAGCAAAGAACAGAAGAAAGATACGAAGCAAGAAGAGAAGAAGGAACCGACCATCAAGCGGGGGCAACGCAGCAAACTCAAGAAGATCAAAGAAAAATACAAAGACCAGGACGAAGAGGATCGAGCCCTCATGATGGACTTACTTCAGGTACACAACCACACACAGCACATATATAGGTAAAGAACTTAAGAAGATGACCCGTTGCAAAGAATAAACATACTTATATAGATAAATACACACTTAAATACATATTAAACATCCAAGACCCGAGAACAAACATTTGTACTGTTCACACAAATATCTGCCCCGGCCGGGAATCGAAGCCGGGACCTCAAGCTTCGTAGTCAGGTTCTATAACCACTTGGCCATCCGGTCGTCTAAATTAAAATTCACTGACCACAAGTTGCGGGAGTACATTCCACTAGTACGATAGGTTAAGAAATGTTTTCTAGACTGTTGACTTTTGCGTGAATGTTAACTTGTGTACTTAACTTAATTGTTGGGAGAGAAAAGTCATCGAGTGACTACCACAAAGCAGAGGGGCTACTACGGAAATCGAAGTTCGTGTCGTACAGTCACCAGCACCATATCTGACACAACAAACGTGCATAAATATCTGATACGACTCTATTTCTAGAGCCGGAAGGACGTGCCAGATATTTTTGCACGCTCCGCTGTGGCCGATATTAATGCTGTACCGTCCCTCTCACTCTCGCATTAAATAATGTAAGCGTCAGCGGGACAGCAACATACGAAGTTTGAATTTCGCACTTCGTAGTAGTCTCAGAAGACGAAGAGTTAGCAGATTTATTGGGGCGCTCGAACAGGGAGGCTTATTATGATTGGTATTTTGGAGTATTTTTGTATTTTTTATTTCATCTCCAAATTTGTTACTTTTACAGGTATCCCGTGAAACCATATCGAAAATACAAACTGAGACATGGATGCACAGAAAAACCAGAAAAAGAGACCAGCGCTGGGCATCGAACCCAGGTCCTCAGCAATCCAGCACGTCGGCAGGTCTCAGCACGGATTGCTGAGGACCTGGTTTCGATTCCCAGTCTCAGTTTGTATTTTCGATAGGGAGGCTTATGTTCAGCAGTTGACGTGACATGACTGATAAAACTTTTGTAAATTGAAAATACAAACTGAAATATAGATGCACAGAAAAACCAGAAAAATAAGAAGTCCTAAGGACCTGGGTTCAATTCCCAGTGCTGTTCTTATTTTTCTGGTTTTTCTGTGCATCTATATTTCAGTTTGTATTTTCAATTTAGGTGTTACGGGATGACCGTAAAAGTAAAAATTTGGAATTGAAATAAAAAATACAAAAAGATTCCAAAAAACTAATCTTAAAACTTGTGTATAACACAAGTAACAATTAACCGTTAAACCCGATTTTTCTTACAGTCTGCGAACACCAAGGACACGAAGAAGTCTCAAAAGAAGGCTCTGGCGAAGGCGAAGCCTGGTAAAGCGGCGCGCGGACCCAAGATCCCGATGCCCGCGCCGCAGATACTGGAGGCCGAGGACGACGACGCGGAGCCCGAGCCCGACGCGGAGCCCGAGGTAACAGGGGCTCTTTTAAAACTTGGGCTTAGAGTCATGAAATTTGGCATGGTTATTTTTAATGCAATGTCAATGAAAACGTCGACTTCGTTTTCGTGAATTGCCACGGGTATTTCGCTTCTTACTTCTTCGCAAAATCTCGAAAAAATTTAAATTTAGATTTAAGTTTTGATTTAGATTATAGATAGGGATTTTTATAAAATCTCTGAATTTCAATTCGACTGCTGCTGTTTCTAAATTTAGGCCCTGGTTTCTCTGGCCGGCGACCTACCCGCCGCCGGTGACGTTCCAGAGAAACCACCCTCGAACAATCCCGAACAAAACATTCGAACGTCGTCGGTCGCGGGAGCGCGTCGGTCACCGGTCGCCGGCGGCGGGTGGTCAGAGTCACCAGTGCCCTACGCGTCCGAAACCGCGGTTAAACACTAGTACAGATCTAATGGTTGTGGGATTAGATTTCAGCACATTTATTGAGCTCCGACTGCTGAAATACAGGTTTACACCTAGTTTGGCAACTGTGGCCTATTTTCATTTACCATTTTGTCTAGTTACTACATATATTAGTCTAATATACTTATACCAGCAGGCTTATTTTTGCAGGTGGTAGGACCTTGTGCAAGGTCCGCCCGGATTGCTACCACCATCTTGCTCGCTAATCCTGCCGTGGAGCAGCAGTGCTTGCACTTGTGTTTCGGCGTAGAGAGTAAGACAGCCGGTGAAATTACTGGCACTTGAGGTATCCCATTTTAGGCCTCTAGGATGGCAACGCATCTGCAACCCCTGGTGTGTGTTGCAGATGTCTATGGGCGGTGGTGATCTCTTTCGATCAGGAGACCCACTTGCTCGTTTGCCAATCAGCCTAATATTTTTTTTATGGAAATAAAGAATTATTATTATTATTGAATAATGTTTTGCTATCGTATTTGGTCGGATAAGTTCTTATTTATCTTGCTCTCTCAAATAGCTTCAGTAAACTACAGTAAGCTAGTTGAGATAGCACGATAAATAAATACGGACTTTACTAACAAAAAACGATGGCAAAACATTATTCACTACATGTGTATGGATGTGTTTGATGTATTCCATGGCGTTTGTGTCCGCAGGCGGAGCAGCAGGCGGGCGCGGGCGCGGGTGCGGACGCGGAGGCGCTGGCGCAGCTGACGGGCTGCCCGTTCGCGGAGGACGAGCTGCTGTTCGCCGTGCCCGTCGTCGCGCCTTACTCCGCGCTTCACAACTACAAGTGAGTCCATAGGGCGTTTTTCCATTAGCCGGCCCGGCGCCGGCACCGATACCGGTTCCAGGGACTCAAAAATGGATGAAAATGTATGACTCGCTTTTTACTTACCGGCGTTGAGTCCCGCCGGCGCCGTCGCCGTCGCCGGGTAGCAAGCTTCCCACTCGGTGCCGGCCCGCCAAAACTGCATGTTGTATTTATATGAATTGTGCTGAAGTTCGTGTCAGTACTGTACCACTCACCGGGCATAAACCGGCATCGCCACCGCACAGTCGAAAAACGAAGCCGGTGCCGGTGCCGGTCGGCTAATAAATAATAAATATCCCATTCCCATTGCGTCTCTTTCTCTAAACGTCCCTTTCTCAAACTTCCCATTGTTTTCGCAAAATGGCCCTTCTGAAAAAGCCCCTTTCGCAAAACGTCCCGTCTGCAAAATGTCACATTAGCAAAATGTCCGTTCGCAAAACGTCCCGATCGCAAAATTTCCCGCCTGCCAAATGTTTTAAATATATAAAGAAATTAGGCTCTCTCTCATGGATTGAAAGGAAGGACATTTTGCGGAAAGGACGTTTTGCGAACGGGACATTTTGCGAAAGGGACTTTTTGCAAACGGGACGTAATTTATGTGACGGGACATTTTGCAGAGAGGTCGTTTTGAGAATGGGACATTTATAAAAGGGACCTTTTGCGAAAGGGACAAATGGGCATTTTGCGAGTTTTGCGAAAGGAACATTATGAGGCCTAACCCTGAATAAAGATATTTTGACTTTAACTTGAGTAAGGGCAGGTCCAGCTTTAGAACCATAGGTTGGGTCACAGGGTCATATTCTAGTTATTTTTTGGCAAATAAAACATTGCTTATTATTTATTTAAAAAACAATCAAATAACAAAATGAACTCTCCAGAAAGATATCATTAAATCAATGTGTTAAGAAAAATATCTACGGTTGTCCTAGACCCGGCCAAGGGCCCAGCCAGGTAGGTCAAGACTTCCCTCCCCATGGACCTCCCCACTTGACCTTGACAAAACATGAAGCCAAAAAAGTTACAATTATAAAAAGCTTAAAAGTCACTGTTTTTTTACAAGCTTTTATTTAATTTCACCTGTCCCGTTGTCTGTCTGTCTGTAATCAAATCTTGCAAGTTAAATTTGACCAACTTCCAGTAGTTGGATTGACTTGAAATTTAGTATACCGTAAACTGCTTCAACTTTGCCCTCTGGCCCCAATATTGCCTGATTCGATTTAGAGTTGATAACTAGCACCCTTCTAGGTTTTTAAACTTTTATCCCCCGTAATAATAATTTCCGTGTAGATAAAAGTTTAAAACCTATTAGAGTGCTAAGTTATCGACTCTAAATCGAATAAGGCAATGTTGGGGCCAGAGGGCAAAGTTGAAGCAGTTTACGTACTTATGTAAATTGTGTGACAATACAATACCTAATCTGGTAGGCATCAACTCTAATTTGGGTATACAAATGTAGTTTGGGTGACAATGCTAGTAAAATCGACAAAAACCATAAACTTATTGTTTAGTTTTTTGATGACATTTGATTTTTACAAGTTATACTTCGAGCAACGAAAAGTAGGTACAATCAAGAAAAAAATCTGACGTAAACTTATTTCCATTTGTTTCGTCCAGGTACAAAGTCAAGCTTACCCCGGGCAACAGCAAGCGCGGCAAAGCGGCCAAAACGGCCGTCCAGGTCTTCATCCGGGACAAAACCTGCTCTCCGCGAGAAAAGGACTTGCTCAAAGCGGTCAAGGAGGAAAATGTCGCGAGGAATTTCCCAGGGAAAGTCAAACTGTCCGCGCCTCAGCTGCATAAGCACAAGAAATGAATTCCAAACACGTTTGATACATGATGATGATTGTTTTAGTTTAAAATGTTTGGTTTTCCGATTATAGGCGGTCTCCGCCGCGGTCTTTGTTAAAAACAGAAACACAAATAGCCTTAATTTACTATTACAATACAATACAATACAAAGACTCTTTATTGTACACCAGAAATAGTAAGCGATACAGAAACAGATACACAGAGAAAAAAATTACAAGGTAAGCAATAGGCGGCCTTATCGCTTAAGAGCGATCTCTTCCAGCGTAAAATGAAAATTTAGAACTTGTAAAAGTACTTTAAAATTCTATTTCTACACTATTGCGGGAGTAACAGCTCTAATCGTACCTATTTTAAAATACTATCACTTCTAATAACTTCACAACTCGAAAATTTACTTTGTATTTAAGAAAGTACTTTTGTTTTAAATTTTAGTTCCTACTGAACTATTCAAGTTTCCAAGCCCATTTGGTAAATAATCTGACCATTAGCTTACTTGGTTAATCTGACGATACCGAATCGAGCCAAAAACTTATCTGACCGTATGATATGTGCCACATTGGCCTTATTTCAAGGATCACGGTGGAGACCGCAAACAATACGACTCATTCTAACTCATTTATTATAATTGCGAAAGTGAATATGTTTGTTATGTATTCGTGCTTAAAGTACTGCCGATTGTGCTGGAATTTGGCATAGAGACCCTGATAACATAGTTTTTTACCTGCAAAGTTGTAAGGTTCCCGCGGATAAACAAATTCTTCGCCGCAGGCAACAGCTAGTTATTTATAAAGTACAATATTTTTCTATTGTTGATATCTATCTATTGTATGCATTACTTTTTTCTAATATTGCCTGTTCATGTCATAAGTACCTTATAATATATCCACACAAGCCTGCCTTCTGTTGCAACAAGAATATTTAAATACTGATATTTACAATATTGTTATTAAGTTAATAATAAAATGCAAATTGAAAAAATATATCGCATGTTATTTTATTTCCAGCAGATGATAATGTTCTTTGTCGTCATATTATATTTAAGAGCTTAGCTCTTGTCATTGGAGTAATCGCCATTCTGTATGCCTTTCTGCCAATGCTTTGAGCTCCTGATATAATACGACATTACATTATTTGTTTATTATTAACCTTCTCTTTGACTTGAGAGCGAGAAACATTTATTTACACATATTCGATACACATAAAAATACATTACATGGAAAGAATAAAAATAACATCGAATAGTATAAAGTGGGCCCCACTCAGCATATTATAGACACTGGCAAAATTGTTTACATATTTTGTACAATAAAGAGTTTACACATACATACGTAAGTAAGTCTGTGGTCTAGCAATCTCTCAAGTAGCTAATTTACAGTTCAACCTTTGGGTTATCGGGGTTATCTCTTTAATTATTGTTTTTACTAGGATTTATCTATCATGTCCAGAGGGGCAACTACGAAATTCGATAGTCGAAGTTCGTATCGTACCTACCGTCGTTCTCACTCTCGTAACGCGGGACGGCAAGATGTAGGACAGTAAGTTCGAATTTTGCACTTCGTAGCATAGAGCCAGGTGGCCCAGCATAATCCCTCTTCTATAATCGTTCTCAACAACAGTCTTTTCGCCTACTAAATCTAACGCCTCTTGATGATGATGATAGTATACAAAAATCAAATCACATGAAATCAACGAAAATATTTATTGAATAACCAATACAGCTACATAGTAAAGCGCTAGTCTAGTCTTCGTCTTCCTCTTCCTCCTCCCCGAAGCCCTCACCCTCGCCGGGCAGCTCGGGCGGCGGCGGCGGCGGCAAGTGCGCGATGCGGTACGCCTGGGGAAGTTACCACCAAAAATAATAAATAATCAGCCATTTTTACCACCAAAAATAAAAAATATTCACCCACATTTTAATGAGAAATCATAACCAAATCTGCCGTACAGTTTTCTAACTACATTACGCCAATCTAATTAGGTATTTTTTTACCTAAAAATATTAAGTGTTCACTAAATAATTATTTTCATAACCAAAATAGTAATAATAATGAGTCGACAGATCCCTTTTTCAGTTTCTAAATAGTTCTGTATTTTAGTTTTTTTTTTGTTCAGATGTAAATTTTTGACGTACGTTCGAATTATTTTTTGGTGGTCGCTCCACCAAATAACCATAATAATACTTAAGTAAGTTAACACAGCTTGCAGTAAACGTCACAAAAGGAACCTACTTAGTTAAAAAAAGTGTGAATCGTAACATTATACTCGTGTAACCGATTTTTTCAATATCTTAAATCTGACTACATGATCACTCGATCAGTTGCCGGCGTGTGTTGTGTACCTCCTCATCGGCGAAGGTGGGGTCAGCCATCTCCATGACCTCTGGCCCGACGGGGTATTCGTCCTGCGGCCGCGGCAGCTGTAGCGGCGAGAAGTTCGGTGGCTGGAACTTCAGCCCCCAGCCTATGTACATACACTCCGATTTCCTGGTGCATAAAGAAGACGTAGAGCATCTGTGTTTGCTGCACAGGCTCTTCTACGGAAGAGCTTCGAGACGATACGTTATTGAACTAAATACTAGCCAGTGCTGGGTTTAGGGTGGGGGGGGAGTGACTGGGCCGGCCACCAGAGGCGCCAGGTACCTACCACACGGCGCCGCGTGCGCCAACTTAACTAATTAGACTATCGCGGTCAAAGAATTAAATGATTTTAAATTAACTATTTCATTTGAATTGAATACTTATTTTATCGATCTAAAGGAAAACTAAGCCGTGGTGCCCTAGTGGTTTGACCTATCGCCTCTCAAGCAGAGGGTCGTGGGTTCAAACCCCGGCTCGCACCTCTTCTTCTGCGTTTTTCGAAATTTATTCATGTGCGAAATTACATTTGAAATTTACCACGAGCTCTACGGTGAAGGATAACATCGTGAGGAAACCTGCACAAACCTGCGAAGAAATTCAATGGTGTGTGTGAAGTTCTCAATCCGCACTGGGCCCGCGTGGGAACTACGGCCCAAGCCCTCTCATTACGAGAGGAGGCCTGTGCCCAGCAGTGGGTCATATATAGGCTGGGATGATGAAAAAAGAAACCACTAAACATTATGACAAATGAGATTACTACTTACCATGTAGGCATAGGTTTCACTCATTTGCCCTTTTGTCTATAACCAGAAAATGTATGAAGTTCAGGCACACGTGTTACATAGATTTTAAGTGAAATATTGTATTTTGTTGTTTTGTACCGAAATGATTTTTTTTTATTCGACTGGATGGCAAACGAGCAAGTGGGTCCCCTGATGGTAGGAGATCACCATCGCCCATAAACATCTGCAACACCAGGGGTTTTGCAGATTCGTTGTCAACCTAGAGGGTCTGAGATGGATTTGAATAAATTTTATTTTTTTATTTAAATGAATGTTGTGCATGGCCAGGGCCAATGTCCGGTGGGGATGGTAGCGAGGAGTCACCCGGAGATTCTTCGCACCCCTTGCTCCTCCGTTACCTGGCCCGCTACCAAGGCCAGGGATAGAGGAGCTGCCGGGTACTAGGGGCCGCGGCTTATTTGTACCTATTTTTTTTATATGGGGGGGGGTTGCCATAAACCGGAAGACGAAGCGTTGGCAGGCCTCCCACCAGGTGGACTGACGACATCGTGAGAGTAGCGGGAAACCGGTGGATGCAAGTGGCAAGTTGTCGTTCATTGTGGCGTTCTAAGGGGGAGGCCTTTGTCCAGCAGTGGACGTCTTCGGGCTGATGATGATGATGATGATGATGATTGATGATTTAAATGAAAACGAGGAATGAAGGAGGAGGAGGAGGAATTTGAATGATGATTGATACTGACTTGCCGTCAGTGGCGTAGGCGACGGCGCCGGGCCACAGGTTGCTCCGGAGCACGGCGAGCGCGCGCTCGGGCGCCAGCGACGAGCTGCGGCGCGCCGTCCACGCGGACAGGCCCTCCACGCGCGCGTCCTCCGACAGCGGCGTCAGCAGCGTCGGGCCCGACTCCGGCTCGGGCGGCGGGGGACCCTCGTCCTCCTCCTCTTCGAGACCTTCCTCCTAAGAATAGGAGCGGAGTCGTGATGAGTCTCTTTTTTTATTCGACTGGGTGGCAAACGAGCAAGTGATCACCACCGCCCATAAACATCTGCAACACCAGGGGTATTGCAGATGCGTTGCGAACCTAGAGGCCTAGGATGGGATACCTCAAGTGCCAGTAATTTCACCGGCTGTCTTACTCTCCACGCCGAAACAACAGTGCAAGCACTGCTGCTTCACGGCAGGGTTAGCGAGCAAGATGGTGGTAGCAATCCGGGCGGACCTGGCACAAGGTCCTACCACCTGCAAAATACCACCGGCATTTCTCGGTGCATTCCCACTCTTTCCATTGCCAGTACTATTATAGAACCCTATTATAGTACTGTCAATAAAACTATTCCATTGCCAATGAGGGCTATCGCGAATGAATTCGCCACTAGAGGCGCTAGTGTAGCGTGAGGTCTCCGAAATGTCAAATCTCATAGTTTTTGGGTGAGCTACGCAGGTGTATTTATAATTAGAATAATTTTGTGAATATTTTGCAATATCTGAAATTAATTATGGCAAATATGCGTTCCGGGGCAATGAATGTCTGTGTTTTGAGACAGTTTTGTGTTTCGGAAACCTTTGTCCTCCCTTTTTTCCGAACAAAACGGGGACTATGCAACACTGTGGCATGCTCGATATTTTTATGGTACGGTTTTAAGGTGTATTAAATATGATTTTAATCTAAACTTTGTTTTCACGCCCGTATTAACAGACTTTGAAAGCCATACTTACTTAAAAACCTCACGGAACAGTGCGCCATCTAGTGAGACAAAAAACGATAGCCCTCATTGCCAGTACTATTAGAACCCATTATAGTACTGTCAATAAAACTAGTGGCAACACATCCATTTCTCTACTAATTGAAAAGTCGTTGTCCTTGGCTATTTTTTAGAAAAACGTGTTGAGATAAATGTCAAAGAAAAATTCTTCTGTGTTCTAAAACAACTATATTTTAAACACACACACACACAAACATCGCGTCTGTATTCCCAAATGAAGTAGGCAGAGCACACGAAACGTTACCGCTTCCGAGCTTTTTACTTGCTTGCGTTAAGCGATTTTAGGTTTTAAGTTCGATCGGAACCGATTGTGCTCTTGATTCTGAGCAGAAAAAGCCATATTTTTTCCAAAATTGGAAAAAAAGAAAGGGTACATCTATACACGAAAACGGCTTTCTACCTACCGAGTGTCACACGAACAAACGTCAAGCTGTAGCTGGGCCCGCAGTCGGTACTAACCATCCCAGCCATGGGGTTCCACCAGATGGTGCGGCCCTGCTTGAGGATGTGTCTCCCGTGGTGCACCCAGTACGTCAGGTTGGGGTCCAGGAGGTCCTTCAGAGTGTGCCCGTGGTAGTAAGGGTTCACGTTGAACTCCATGTCACCTGTACAAAGAAAGGCCATCATGAAGAAATATCATAAAATTCACAAAATACGCCCAGGCTTTGGAAACTATTAAAAAAAAAGCCGTGGTGGCCTAGCTTATGGTCTCAAGCAGAGGGTCATGGGTTCGAGTCTGGGCTCGCACCTCTGAGTTTATCGGAATTTATGTGCGAAACTTAATAAGATTATCATGAGCAAACCAAAACATCGTGAGGAACCTGCACACACCTGATAAGAAAATTCAATGGTGTGCAAGAAGTTCCCGATCCGCACTGGGCCCGCGTGGGAACTACAGCCCAAGCCCTCTCGTTCTGGAAGGAAACCTGTGCCCAGCAGTGGGACGTATACAGGCTGGGATGATGATGATTGTAAGACGTTTCTTAAATATTGTTTACGAAAAAGACCACTTGACAGTAAGTTTATACTTCGTTTTTTTAGCATTGGAAAAAGGGTAAACCATCTTGACGAGTCTTTTTATATTTGCTGTGACTTATTTTCAAAAGTGGTTTTCAAATTTCAAAATAACATCGAATAGTATAAAGTGGGCCACACTCAGCATAATGTTACGGCAAGCCGCAACGCTGTTTTTCAGTGGGACCCATTTAAAAACTAAAACATATAAAAACATACAACACACTATGACGACACGAACGCCAGCGGAAAGAAGTTCGCAAAAAAACTATATGGCAACACTCGATCAGTTTAACCATTTGAAAGCAAACCAATGAAAAGCTTAAGACACGTCATGATCACTTACCTTTATTCTAATGCTAAAAACAACGAAGTATAAATACGGCTCATCATCTTCACTTACCCATGCCCTCCTCCATGTCAATATCCTCCTCCTCCCCCGAGCCGAAGGTGTAGAACCCCTGGGGCGCGACCGACGTGGCCGCCTGGATGCGAGCTATCTGCGCGCGCAGGTAGTGCCGCTCCGTGCCGTCGAAGGGGGGAAACGTTTGGATCTGGAGGGATTGAGGGGTTCATTGGAATGGGTTTGAAATGAAATGAAAATAAAATGAAAATTGTTTATTTACTTTAAACTTAAGTCTATTTGACATCAGTGATTGGAACTTCCTAGTAGGTATGCAAACCTGTGTAAGGAAGCCCCGCTCCTCCATAGCAACAAGTCTCAAAGTAGAGATATTTATGAGGTGAATATCTAAATAATTACATTTCCTTTTTGGTACTCATTAAAACTAATTTCTGTCTGTGTGTGTGTGTGTGTGTGTGTGTGTGTGTGTGTGTGTGTGTGTGTGTGTGTGTGTGTGTGTGTGTGTGTGTGTGTGCGTGTGCGTGCGTGCGTGTGTGTGTGTGTGTGTGCGCGCGCGTGTGTGTGTGCGTATGTGTGAACGTGTGTCTGTTTACTTTATATCATTATATTTGCCGATACATTGAGACAGCTATGACATTCAAGGTATTTAATATCTAGCTCGATACAGCAAAGCCTCTGTTTCATCATAACTGAGAGGTTTTAACCATTTCTTCTTCAGTGGTTTCTTTAGTGGTTTGACTTGGAACATCTAATAAGAGGCAGAGCGTGGACCTGCGAGGGTTTTCGCGATTCGAAAATGTTCGTTTTGCTTCTCGCATTTCCAAATGAAACTGCGGCGTGAGCTGCCGAGCAAAACGTCACGACTCCATTCAACTAGCATAAAGGCGCAGCCACATGCAAATCGCTCGACGCTGTTCCCAACGTGAAATTTGGTCACGTGACATATAGCGATAAAGCTGAAAATGTTGAGCTTTACCGCTGGAAAAAAATAACCCACTTAAATTTCGGCAAAACACTGTTTTTTTTATTCACTCCAATTGCCATGACTGCTACTAAATGAGAGTAAGAAATCAGCTTCCAAGGCCAAGATCATTCCTGCAAGCAGCCATCTTGACGATGCTGCTCGACGCGGCGACTTGACGCTACTTTTATGAGTCGCGGGAAATTCAATATCACATTAAAAAAATTATTGGGTCACGTGACCAGATTTATCGCTGCAAACGAGCGACTGCATGTGGGGGCACCTTAAGGGTTCAAGTTTATCACTGTTGAAAGACGAAAGCTTATCACTACACTATTAATTCCCAGGACCGGATTAAGCATTAGACAGAGTAAGATAACTAGATACCTAGGGGCCCCGCGCACACAAAAGCAAATGAAAATGATTCAGAGTGAAAATTTGCTTACTCAATAACAATAAGTAGGTACTTATTATTGTTGTCTTTTTTCATGATGTCAGTTGATGAATGATAAACCTCAAAAGCCTAATGTGAAAACAGAAGAAATGACAACTTCTTCTATTAGTACTCTTACCTACGCGCTTTCGAAAGAATTTCAATCCCTGTCGTTAATAGAAGCCACGATATGACTCGCTGAACGACAGCTGTAAAATATTGGGGGTTCGATAGCCGTAGTCTAAGTTCTAACCTCAGCGTCCAGGTCCCCTGTCATGCACCGGACAGTGAGGCGCGCCACGCGGACGTGGTCCGGCGTGAGGTCCGGCAGACACACCCACGGCTCGCCGGGAACGTTGCACACCCAGAACACCTGGCCAGCAAGAGAGTCAACTACAAGTCAACGCACGTAAAAAGAGCTCTGGGGGATATGTTCCCTACGTACGCCCCCTCCCGCGTCCCCCCTGCTCCGTCGCCATTTGGTCCGTATTTCGCTCACTGCGCAGGTATATCGCCAGGAGCTCTGTTTACGTGCATTAATTTGTACTCGGTCTTCTTTCACAAGGTAATCGGGGTCTTCAAACTTATCAGCAATATATGTTAGCATCCCAATGAGCGCTTTCACAAATAGGCGTTTTTGTCGCGCGACTGAAGCGCTGCACAGCGAATCCCTATTCACATTACAGCGGCTGTATGGGCGAAGTCGCGACGCCGTCGCTAGCGACAGCCGCGTTTTACAGTATCTGCAGGGCTACTACGAAACTCGAAACTCGAAGTTCGTGTCGTGCGGTCCCTCTCGCTCTCGTATTAAATAGTATAGTAGGGACCGCACGACACGAACTTCGAGTTTCGAGTTATCGTAGTAGCCCCTCAGGGTGTTGACTGAGTGGTGTAAGCCGGCTGGAATGATCACGTCACGAATGGTTGCCACTGGCATAGAAGTACGAATTCTGTTGACACACATGCGTGTCACCGGCATAGAAGGGCCCTATACTACGAAATGCTTAACACGAACTTCGTATGTTACCGTCCCGCTGACGCATATGTCATTTAATATGCGAGTGAAAGGGACGGTGCGATACGAACTTCGATTTTCGAGTTTCGTAGTAGCCCCTCAGGGTGTTGACTGAGTGGAGTAGTGCAAGCCGGCCGGAATGATCACGTCACGAATGGGTGCCTCTGCATAGAAGTAAGATTTATATGTCACAGACGTTGTGTTACTATGACATCGAAAGTGTTAAAGATCGACCTCAAATCAAACCGCTGCACAATAGACATGTTTTTTCGGTATGCAGTGCAGATCATTTTTTTTATTAGTGTGAGAAGACGGCAAACGAACATGCGGGTCATTGATGGGCAGTGGGAATTGAAGAAGAGTTATTGTGTTGCCAATAAAGGATCAATTCTGTGTGAAGTTAGCATCCCTTTTCCTACTTGTAATCAGTGTAATAACAATAAAGTTAAGAAAAAAATCGTGGTATCATGGAATAACAATAAAATGAAAGATAAATGTGCATGTCACGAAATGGTCCCAAATCAGTAAACCGTCGGTCTTGCGAATGGCGCAATTAAAGTATCTACTTAATTGCATTTTTGTCACCGTACACTGTGCCAATCGTAAATAACAGCTTGCGCAACGTGATAAATGGCTGGACTCGTGACTCATAAACTTGATATTATTATGTGTTAAGAATAGTCTGTCATTGTAGATATCTGGGATAATAAATTTATTAGTTAAATAATTTTAGCCGTTACGCCGTTCCATTGGCCAGAAAGATAAGCGGTTAAAATTATTTAATGAATATTTATTTCTAAATTAAATTAATATTTACGAATCGTATCTCAGATAGACTGAGTAACTCATGGGCGGTGGTGCTCACTTCCCATCAATGACCCGCATGCTTGTTTTCCATCTTCTCACACTAATAAAAAAAAACCATGATCTGCACTGCATACCAAAAAAACATGTCTGGTGTTTGCCGGTTTGGTTTGAGGTCGATCTTTAACACTTTCGATGGCAGTAACATAACGTCTGTGACATAATAAACTTACTTCTATGCCGGTGACACGCATATGTGTGTCAACAGAATTCGGTACTTCTATGCCAGTGGCATCCATTCATTCCGGCCGCATAGCGGACTTACACCACTCAGTCAACACCCTGAGGTGCTAACGAAATTCGAAAATCTAAGTTAATATCGTATCGTCCCTCTCACTCTCGTATCAAATAGTATTAGCGTTAGCTGGACGGCAAAATACGAAGTTCGAATTTTGCACTTCGTCGTTTAGGGCCTGCTTCACGGTACCTTCTTGTTGATCCCCTGGCCGGGCCGCTCGACGGGGATGGGCGGCGGCGGCTGCCACGTGGACACCGGCACGGGCGGCAGCTTGGGCGGCACTGGCTCCTTGTTCTTATCCTCTAAGACCTCACCCTCTCCGACTAAGATAAAGTGCGATATAAACGAAATGGGTAGAGCTGCGAGGCGAGGTAAATGAAGCGCTTATTGGTTCAACTAATTATAGGAACGTAGAAAGTAAAAGTTTTATTAAATTAGGGTAAAGTTTTATGATTGTAGGTATAAGTACAAGTTGTAATTAGAATAGGTAATAAGAGTAATTATGGTGTGCATAAATGCTGTGTACAATTGTAATCGTGTTGTAGACATTCTCATGTTATTCTTGTAAGATTTAAGTTGTGCTGTTGTTTACATATGTATGTAACTCTTATTGTAACCTAAACTACATAGTATAAGTGTCACAGGGATCGCACGACACGAACTTCGAGTTTCGAGTTTCGTAGTAGCCCTGCAGGTGTGAAAACGAGTTTTGTTACACTGCGGGGCGGGGTTGTGCGAACGTGACTTTATAAGGGAGCTCTTACGCATCTCTTTCTGTTCTTCGCCTTCGTTCTCTTCTTTTTCCTCGATGTCCTCTCCTTCGCCCGGCATATCCTTCAATTCGAATTCCTGAAATGATAAAATACCTAATAAGTCTGAAGTGAAGTGAGTCTAAGTGAATGATTACCGTCGCTCATAATCCGCACCAACTCACCCGTATCCTTCGATCAAGCTCTTCTATCGTAAGGTCCGTTTCGGCGACATAATAGTTTGCCTTCGTACCAAATATTTTGCCGAAAAACCTGTTCACAAAATCAATCATAAGAACCCGGAGTGCGACGTGTCACCGACGGCGATACTACGAACGTTTTCGCAGTTCATTGCGCGTGGTGAAGACCCTCGCTGCTCAGCGGTTATCTAAATCCCACGCCATGAACAGCCCCCATTCTCAAGACTCGCAAACTCTCTAACGAAAATAACTAGATGGTTAGATTTGATCATTGGACCCACTATGTAGGTACACCATCATCATCATCATCAGCCTATCTTAGCCCACTGCTGGACATGCCTCTCCAATAGCACGCCACAGAACACGATCCTCGCCCACCCCTGCAGCTCCACTACTGCTGACTGAACTAAGTTTGAGAGTTATCCAATTTCATATTCTTCAGCCGTTGCGATCGTCTCTCTAAAACCAAATTTTAAAAGTGTTGCCGTTGCCATACCGGCACCAGTAGTATAAAGTTAAATTTTAACACCCTTTTGGATGAGAGACTCTCACCTCACAGTAGCAACTGGCTCCTTGATGGACAGCATCTTAAGAGCCACGTAGACAGCGTAACACTCGCTCGCCGGCAACCCGTATCCGCCCTTCAAAACAACTATAAGTTTAATAGGTACATGTAATTCACCATCTCCAGCCGGAAAACGTCCACCTTGCTTGCCTCCCCCTTAGACAGCCACAATGAACGACTACTCGCCCACGGCACCTGGTGTCTAACCCCCAACGCTTCATCTTCCGGTTCATGGTGTCCACTCGAACCTTTCTCCCCTAACGGTTATCCGTTCTTCGAGCGATGTAACCCGTCCATGACCAGTTCAACTTGCTTATTCTTCGAGTTAAGTCGCGTTGAGTGAGTCTGTAGCAAGTTGATGTTCATTGTTGGCGTTCTAAGTACATATTTCTCCCATCTACTTATGAGATGATCAGTATTACAGGGCGCTGAGCGCCAGCTCAATTTAACTACTTCATTTGAATACCTTTCCATCATAGAGACTTAATTATCTCGTAGGAGTTGAATACCTATCTATAGAGACTTATCTCCTAGGAGTATGCGTCTAACAAAACACGACCTGCCATTTTGTCGCTTCTCATATCTAAAAGGCGCCAAAGACCTCACTCTCCCGCCGCCTAGATGGCTTAGCCCGGCTCTGATCATGATGACCTTGTCGCCCCCCCCCCCCCGTTCCAAAATGGCGACTGCGTTTACCTCTCTGAAGTAGTAGTTATGGTCGATGAGGTCCGCAACCTGAGGCTTCGTGTTGTCCTCTTCCAAATCCAGTTCCTGCTCCTCTTCACCCATCATGTCTATCTTCTCAGACTTGCTGGCCACCAGCTAATTCAAACGAAATACGACGGTAAAAATATAATAATCATCATCATCATCGGCATCATGACATCAGCCGTAACGTCCACTGTTGGACGTACCTACCACACATTTAAAAACAAAATTGTATCCTATTTACATTCTATTATTATTTAGTACCTAAATGCAAAAGTTTGTGTTTGTGTGTGTTACTCTTTCACGCTCAAACGGCTGGACGGGTTTGGATGAAATTTTGTATGTACGCCTGAAATAACACATAGGTTACTTTTTATCCCGACATTCCCGCGAGATTTCGGTCAGCTTCAATGCTCCCTACTTACCGCCAGGTGATCCGCTTGCTCGTGCACTTACCCCCTTCGTTCGTAAAGAACTGCCTACTTAAGTAGGTACTTACTTAGAAATAAAGAACCCGGGTTCAAAGGTTTGCAAGGAAATTAATGTTTAAATTTGTAAATGTTGCTTGCCTACTTAATTGACATAGTTGGGTCATATTTGAGTATTGAAACAAATAAAATCGAGACCACTATTTGGTGGGTTCGATTCCCGGTTTAGATAGGGAATTTTACAAACCGCTGTCTGTCCCGCTGTCTGTCTGTCTACTGTCTGTAGTCAAATCTTGCAAGTTAAATTCGATAAACTTCCAGTAATCGGTTTGGCTTTACTTATGTAAATTGCGTGACAATACAATAATCTGCTGGCAGTGAAATGCTGGTGGCCCGGCCGGGATCGTCTCCGCAGGATGGAACTCTTCAACGGTTAATAGCATCGACTTGAAATTTGGTGTGCAAATGTAGTTTAGGTGGCAATGCAAGTAAAGTCGACAAAAAGTACAGTCAGCAAAAAGCTTGTATTAAAATTTTTAGCAAAAGACTTATTTAAGCTTAAATTGTTTTAATTTTAATGAAAATGAAGTCTTCTTTCAGTAAAACGTCTATCTCCAATATTTAAAATACTTTCCCTCCATGTGGCAAAGTCGTTGTCCCATAGACAACGGCTTTGCCACATGAAACGAAACGGATAGTGGTTTGGCCGGATACCGGGTACAGGATATTCGGTGGGACCGTTGGCCGGATAGCCAGATATCCGGCCGCCGGATATTCGGCCTAGTTTTACGTACAATTAAATTAAGCTAATTCGAACATGCGCATGACACTCCATGCAGGTTGCAACTTAAAGGTTAATTAACTTTGGGGCTGTTTCACCACCCATTGATTAATTTTAACTGACGGATAAATATGATGTCGTTTCTGTTTGTTTTGTTTGAATACGCAAGACAAGACGCAAAGAAGACGCAATCACATCACATTGCGCAAGACGGTATCACATTTATCCATCAGTTAAATGGGTGGTGAAACGCCCCTTAGAATAATAAACGGATGTCAATAAATGATAAATTCATAAATAAATACCAGTTTTTAATCATAACTATAAGTTTTTTACCATCTGGTATCCGGTCGGATAGTACGCAACTATCCGGTATTCGGCCGAATATTTATTATTATTATTATAATTTTGTATTTTTATTTCTTTAATTGTATAATATAGTTTTTAAGTATTTTATTTGTAATTATATTTTTATGAAAAAATGACTTTCTGCCAAGTTTCTTGCGGCGCATTCTTCTTGGCAATGATGGTCTTTCCGAAAGCGCTGGTAGTTTAATAAAATGACGTGTAAAGTGCCCATATTGCGGCCTATTTACTGAATAAATCATTTGAATTTTGAATTTGAATTGAATTTGAATTGAATTTGAATTTGAATTTGAATTTGAATAGTAAAATAGTGGCCGGATAGGCCGGATATCCGTTGCATCTCTAGTCCCTATATATATATGAAATGTTCAAAACACTTTTATGGTAAGTGGTAAGCATACTAACTCTGAACATGTCATCCATCTGCCTGACGATGCTGAGCTGCGGCGGGGACAGATATATGTCGTTGAGCAGGTCGAAGTTTGGCCGGAACTTCTCCTGCTTGACCGCCCAGGAGTACTGCTCGAAGTTGTCCGCGACGTCAGGAGGCTTCTGGGTCAGGATTTTGTGGACGATGTCGACTAGGTGGTCGTATCTGGGAAAAAATGCCAAGATCGGCGTATCTCGCCCTATACTTACTACGAAGTGCAAAATTTTAACTTTCCCTCGCAGATGCTTATGTTAGAGGGCCTACTCCGAAATTCAAATACGAAGTTCGTATCGTACTGTCCCTCTCACTCTCGTATTGAACAGTATATGTGTCAGAGGGACGGAACGACACGAGCTTCGATTTTCGAATTTCGGAGTAACCCCGCTGGTGGAATTAATTTTAGTGACTTTTGATTTTGTGTCGATTCGAGTTTCTAGGAGTTGGCAACACTGACTCTTTTACCGAAAGTTGAGGACAACATAATTTTTATGGTTATAAAGAGGAAACTATTGGTAGGTATTATAATGTACTTACAAGGAGTCGCCCGTAGCAGCACTTTGCTGTTTTAGGAAGTTCTTGGCAAGGACCAAATCAGTGTTAAGATCTGGCATAACATTTTCTGTAGCAGCTATAATATCCGGTTCACACATGTACGGTTGTGTCATCTTGATAGCTTAATTAGAAGTATAATTAAATTAGTATGAAACCCTAAACCAGTAAGATATATTTAAATATAACGGTGCTTGATAGAAAAATAAGTGTTTCTGCAAACACTTAAGTATTTATAAAATGATGGATGTCATTAATGTCTATGTAAATAATGTTTCTTTTTCTGAAATAATTGTAAGAAAAGTTCGTTTTCTTGAAAAAAATTAAATTGTTTTTGTGCAGTAAATTTCTGTATCTCGAATAGGGCGTGCAAAACCGGTTTTCCGGTTTTGCTGAAAACCGGAAACCGGACAATATTTACCGATTTTTCAAAACCGGTTTTGAATCAAAAAACCGGAGTTAACTCCGGTTTTTCTGTAATTGATTGACGTACATTTTGATTTAAATCAACTTTTTTCGAACGCTCTAAGAAATATATAATTTTGAGTCATCGAATAATATCCGAAATCCGAACGCAACCTATCTATACTACTTACACTCCTACCTCCGCCCGTAACCCTCGCATGCACCCGCAACCACAGGATGGCCAGGCCACGCCGTACAAAATACGCGTTCTTGAATCTACATAGGCACGACGACGTCTGTACACGCGTCAATGTTTTTTGCAAAACCCTATCGATACTAATATTATAAATGCGAAAGAGTGTTTGTATGTTTGTGTGTTTGTCCGTCTTTCACGCCGTAACGGAGCGATGGATCGACGTGATTTTTGGCATAGAGATATAGATTATGGGCCTGAGAGTGACATAAACAAAAAATGCACAGTTCCCGAGGGAACAGCGCGCGAAAACCGAATACCACGCGGGCGGAGCCGCGGGCAAAAGCTAGTAGTACTATAAGTGCTACCAATGACATTAAAAAGTACTTATATGTGGTATGGCTTAGATATGTGCAAATAAATGTAATCGATAATCTTACCTATTTCGAGGGTATTCTGGAAAAACAGAATAAGTGCAATTTTTTTAAAGTTACATATATAGGCATACTCAATGTTTTCTGCTTTATTTATCTAGCAAAACCGTATAAAAATTAATATTGTGCACTTATCCGGGTCTGCCAGAATATCCTCGATTTATTTAAACCTACTTAAAATGTGTCTGTCTGCGTATTTTAAGCATTATTATTTTCAATTAAAATAGATATATGTCTAAAAACTTAAACGAATTATTCGGTAGGTAGTTATTTCATTTTAGATTAAAGTAAAGAAAGTAATTCAAAATAATAATGCTTAACGTAACTGTTTTTTTTTAAAGCAGTTGTAATGTTCTGATTATAATTATATATTGAAAGATTGTAATAAATCCAAACTAATATTGTAATTATAATAAATAATTTTTATTGTGGGTATATAAACTATCTAAGAATATGATTTAATTGTTCAAATTCTACCATTACTACCATAATAAAAAAATATTTTAAAACTGCCAAAACCGGGAAAAAACCGGTTTCCGGTTTTGGGCTCTCAAAACCGCAATTCAAAACCGGTTTGAAAACTTCCGGTTTTGCACGCCCTAATCTCGAACGAACTCAACCACCGAAAGAGGAGATTCTGGCGGGAACTCTTAAACGAAGCGCGCGCTCTGAGTTTTATTTAAGTTGTTTTTGCGATCTATCTTGATTTTATCAGCTGAAAAGTTATGAAAAGTGTTCAAAACGTTTCTAAACATGATTGGTGACGAAGGAGGAGGCGATAGCCCTCCAGTTATCAAGGCCAGGAAAAGGGCATCAGTGCCCGAGGAGAATGGAGAAGGCTCCAACGAGGATGATTTGTATTTACCCTATCTAAAGCCTAATTATAAAAGGTTGTATCCCGAAAATTCGTTAAATGTCGAATTTAAAGTGTTCATTGAGAGCAAGGACAATAAGGAAAAGCTAGGTAACAAAAGTCCAATTTACCTGAACCATATTTTTGCTGCGGAGGTGAAAGGTGTGGTGGCCATTCGCAGAATAAATGCGAATAAAATAACAGCGATCTTCAAGCAGTATAATACGGCGAACAACTTTTTAAACAATACCAAATTCATGGAAAAATATAACATGAAAGCTTATATCCCGGCTGCGCAAATAGAACGAACGGGCATAATACGGTATGTACCACAAAACATTTCCAATAAGGAGTTGTACAGTAAACTGTCTTCCAGCTTCGACATCGTCGCGGTACGGCGCTTTACTAAAAAAGTCGGTCAGAATAGGGTACCTCTACAGACAGTGAGTATTACATTCCTGTCAAATACATTGCCAGATAGTGTGCAATACGATCTGTTTTCCTACAGAGTATTTGACTATGTCCCACCCTTACAGCAGTGCTATCGCTGCTTCAAATTTAACCACTCTGCAAAAGTATGCAACGGGAAGCAGCGATGCAGCTGCTGTTCAGGTGAACACTCGTACAAAGATTGTGACAAACCAACTGAGCTCTGCTGTATAAATTGTGGTGGAGCTCACTTAGCTATTTCTAAAATGTGCCCCATTAAAATGAGAAAAATCCAAGAAAAGAAAACCAAAATAACTTATGCAAGTGTTACAGACTCTAAAAGGGATGAATTTCCTCCATTGATCCAAAAACCTATCTCGAAACAACCACAAGACACTACAATAAACAACAATTCCAAAAACCTGGCATCCACAAGCTCTCCCTCAAAAACAGTTGACTTAAAAAATCTTTTAATGACCAATAACGATTTGACAATGACTATTGTGCGCACTCTAATAGCGATTGCTAACAAAGCAGACGATTCTCCAGTTACGACGAAATCTATCAAAGATTTACTTTTCAAAAACCTGCCTTAATTAATGGATCTAGCTACAACTTCACAACTTCGTATCGCTCAGTTTAATATTCAAAGTCTTCATAATAAAAAACCCTTACTAATAAATTTTTTACACAAAAATAAAATAGATATATGTCTTCTTAACGAAACCTGGTTTTCAGATACCCGTATCACCAACATTCCAAATTACAATTTACATTTTCGCAATGCTGATAATGGTCATGGCGGTGTCGCTATTTTAATAAAGCCATCATTTAAGTACAAGCCTCTACAAACTACTTTTTACGAAGATATTCAATCTATAGCAATATCAATCTCTACAGAAAGTGGTGACCTTACCATTTTATGCGTGTACTGGCCTCCAACAGACAGAAATATAAGAATAGATAGATTACGTAGCATAATAAATAATTTACCTAAACCAATCTTTGTATCAGGAGATTTTAACGCACATCATATTGCCTTTGGCTGCGTATCTACAAAAGGTCGCGGTCAACAATTATTCGATTTAATCGACGATTTAAATTTGTGTATCCTTAATGATGGTAACTTTACTACAATAAATTATCCTAATTGCAACCCCTCTGCAATAGACATCAGTTTCACAAGTCCGAATATAGCACCACTTTGCGCGTGGTCTGTAAGCGATGACAACATGGGTAGCTACCATTTTCCTACTATAACAAATATTATAATGTCCGTTGATAAATATCAAATTAATGCCCCAATGGAAAAGTTTCTATACAATAAAACTGACTGGAAAAAGTACTGTGAACTTTCTAAAGAATATTTTAAAGATATAGTGTTAGATGCTCAAAATCCACTCAAGACTTATGACCAATTCTGTTCGCAGCTTAACTCTCTAAAATTAAATTGCATTCCTAAATTTACTAAAACTTCTAACTTTAGAAGTAAGCCTCCTGCACCTTGGTGGAACAGTAAATGCGAACAAAGTGTCATTGATTCATATGAAGCATTAAAATTCTATAGAAACAATCCTAGTGTAGAAAATTTCATTAAATACAAAAAACTAGATGCTATTAAAAAAAGAACAATAGCAGAAGAAAAAAAGTGTAGTTGGAGAAGGCTTTGTGGCAGTTTTAACAGAACTACCCCTATTAGTTTAATTTGGAAATATATTAAAATGTTTAAAAGAATTAAAACTACTAATAAATCTCTTAATGATGAATTTATTGGCCCTTTACTGGATAAATTAACAAACAATGATAATCACAATTCCACTGAGAATCTTGAAAATTATTTTTGCCTTAACAACAATCGCGATTCATCCAAGTTTTTGCTTGATCCTTTTTCATGGAGAGAATTCATCCACAGTTTACAGTCTCGTAAAAATACAACGCCTGGTCTAGATGACTTTCCTTATATACTGATTAAGAATTTGGATCTTTCAGTTCAAAAGCTATTTCTAAATATCCTTAATTCCCTTTGGGTACTGCAAATCATACCACAGTCATGGAAAACACAATGTGTCATTCCAATACATAAGCAAGGAAAACCACCTGAAGACGCAACTTCTTATCGCCCAATTTCTCTGTCTTCATGCTTAGGTAAAATCTTTGAGAATATGATTAAAACTCGGCTCGACTATTTTATAGAAGCCAATTCCGTTATCCCTCCAATTCAGTATGGTTTCCGTCGCGGAAGAAGTTGTGCCGACAGCTTTGTCTCTCTCATCGAAGACCTGAAAAATGCAAAATGTAATAAATCTAGTGTTGCTTGTGTTTTCTTAGATGTACAAGGCGCTTTTGATAATGTAAGTCCCTCAATTCTTGTACAAGTTATGTCTAGCCTACAAATACCTGGCTTATTGTGCAAATGGATTTATAACTTTTTAACAGATAGGACTTTGTATATAAGACATAACAATAATATGTATGGACCTCGAACTGTATCCAAAGGTACAATGCAAGGAGCCACATTATCTCCATTGCTGTATAACTTATATACAAGTGAAATTTGTAAATATGTAAATATGAATAATGTTAAGGTACTACAATTTGCTGATGACTTGGTCATATACAGCATTAATTATAATATTGATCAAGCTATTAACTATGTTAATAAAGCCCTCAAAGATCTGCACTCTTATTATAACAACATACTAAAATTGAAAATTAACCCTTCTAAGAGTAGTGTATTATTGTTTACAAAAGACAATCCAACTGATGTTATAACTTATAATGATGAGATCATTCCAAATGTTCCCCAACATAAGTTTTTAGGAGTGGTAATTGATACTAAACTAACTTTTGAAATGCACATTAAATATATATTATCCAATGCATTAAAAGGATTTAACATTATGAAATGCCTAGCTGGAGTAACATGGGGCGCTGATCCCCAAACATTATCTTGTTTGTACAAAGCTATTGTAAGAAGCCACTTTGACTATAGTTGTTTTGCTTATATAAATAGCTCACACACTAAAAAACTAGATATTTTACAGAACAAAGCTATCAGAGTAATATCAGGTGCCATGTGCTCTACACCTGTTAGAGCAATGGAAGTGGAAACTGCTACAATGCCACTCATCCTTAGAAGATTATTGTTGTTCATGAGATTTTGTGCCAAGATTATTTCACAAAATAATAATTTAGTTATAGAAAGTATATTACCTGGCCAAAGGGCAATCGCAGCTCCACTGCTGTCTAGCAGTGATCTTCTGGCTTGTAAGTCACCCAAGCTCAGTAACATCATTCTGGAAATTAAAAATGTTTGCTCTAAAATTTACACTAGTAGTATTTCTCCTTGCTACTCATTTCCATTTACCAGTGTGGCCTTTGAAATTTCAGTTATCAGTGATAAAGTTCATAGTAATCAGGAGCTTCTAGAATTTCTACACAAAAACAGTAAATACTATACTCTCTATACTGATGGCAGTAAGGGTGAGGGGTATGTTCGTAGTGCAGTATATGATCCGCAAATTAAGTTTTCTCAAAGTTTTGTACTAGACAACAATTGTAGCATATTCACTGCAGAAGCATACGCTATTATTGAAGCGCTTAAACGTATCTCATGTGTAAATAATTATAAGGATTTTCTAATACTATCTGATTCACTTAGTGTAATTAAATCGCTAGAAAATTTCAAAATACATTACAAAACTAATTATTTATTATACAAAATTAGGAATATTTTGTACAGCTTCTCCCTAAAACAGATCGAAGTATCCTTTATGTGGATTCCTTCTCATAAAGGAATAACTGGTAACGAAATCGCAGACCAGACTGCTTTCAAAGGATTAAATATGTTGGATGTACAAAATATAGTGCACGTCCCTCTGACCGACTTTTATAGTACGTTTCGCAGAGATGTAAGAAGATACTGGACAGACATGTGGAAGAAAGATCAAGAAGAGAAAGGAAAATGGTACGGAAATATTCAAACTGATTTACCCGTCAAGCCGTGGTACCATGATTTGAAGATTGCCAGTCGGGATTTTATAACTATCATAAACAGGCTTCGGTTTGGTCATTGCAATGCACCATTCCACTTGTACAGGCTCGGTATTGTTAACACTAATATTTGTTCTGCGTGCAATAACGCCGTTGGAGACCTAGACCATATTATATTCAAATGTCATAGCTATGCACTGGACAGACTGATACTTGCCAGCGAAATAAATCAAGCTGAAGAATCCTCCCGCCGCCTCACTGACCTATTGAAAAACACAAATTGCTTCGTTCCTCTCTACAAATATATCAAAAATACAATTGGAAAAATATAGTGAAATAAGTGAATTCAAGTGATCAAAAACAAGACTTCTAAAATAAAGACTTGGCTTAAAGGTCTCGTTACCAAGCCACAATCTCCAAAAAAAAAAAAAAAAAAAAAACCACCGAAAGAAAAAAAAACAATAACAGCCGTCAAAGTCGTCAAATTATCGCTCCTTGTATTCGTAATTCATTAAGCTATTTTCGATTATAATAGATCAAAAATATGTGTATACTAACAGTAAGTAGTGTTATCTTTAAGTCTTAATTTTTAAAACCTTCAAGGTTGACATTCAAACTCCACATAACCTAAAAGTCAAAACAAATCGAAATGGCAACGAAATTTAACCCCGCAGCATATAATTTCCGCCAAAAATGCCCTTTTGTAAGCAAAGATCTGCTTCGTTGGTTTCCCGGTCACATGAATAAAGGACTAAAACAGATGCAACGCAAACTAAAGACAGTTGATTGTGTCATCGAAGTTCACGATTCTAGAATACCATTTACGGGCCGGAATCCTATATTTACAAACACATTAACGGGTGCTAAGCCCCACATACTCGTTCTAAATAAGAAAGATTTAACGGTAAGCTCATTGGTACCTAGAATCAAAGACCAATTGAAAGCGGAGCAGGGTATTCAGAACATAGTGTTTACAAATAGTAAAGATCAGAGTTGCCGTGGTTTGAAAACTCTCAGACCGTTGATGGTTGATCTTATTAAGGATTCAAATAGGTATAATCGAAGTGAAGAGTCTGATTACAATGTAATGATAATCGGAGTGCCGAACGTTGGTAAATCTTCACTGATCAACATGCTTCGCTCGAGGAATCTCCGGATTGGGCACGCCTTGCCCGTGGGCGCCATCGCTGGGGTTACCAGGAGCGTCTTGACCAAGATCAGGATTAATAGCAACCCTGATATTTTCATGCTGGATACTCCTGGTATGTAATATTTTGATATTGGTTATATTCCTAACTTTGATTCCTGATGCAGTGCACTTTTTCTGGGATTTAAGGGCCAATTTTACCAAATATCCAAAGATATGAAATTTAAGGGCAACACACACAGAAAGCGTGCGCGGGTCGGGTCGTGTCCGCCGCGTGTGCCGCGCGGTTCGTTGTATTCACACAGAGAGCGGGTCGGACCCGCGACGGGCCCGCGGCGGCTATCAATGTTGCCAGTTTAGTGACTTGGTCCCTAGAAGTGACGACTTTTGCTTAAATCTTAGCCACCGCAAAAAAGTTTTGACGACAGAAATGGTTTAGGTATCTGGCGACTTTTGGAGTACAAATTAAAACAGTTCTAGAACCAATAATAGATACGACATTTTTGTCAACTCGACACAGAATTATACAGTGCCGCGAGATATATGTGGAAAACGACAAACGCGCTTGCGCACCAAGGTCAAACTTTATTTACTTACTTAATTAAATCCAATTTATGTAATGATGGGCGATGGATGAAATTTTTAAAAGTGGCTGATGATAACAGATTTTTCTGTAGTCAATTAATTAAAAAAATAAAATAAATAAATTTTATTCTCGGCTAAATGAACTAGCTACTGCGCATGAATACGGTTTTTAGGGTTCCGTAGCCAAAATGGCAAAAACGGAACCCTTATAGTTTCGCCATGTCTGTCTGTCTGTCAGTCTGTCTGTCCGTCCGCGGCTTTGCTCAGGGACTATCAATGCTTCAAAGTTGTAATTTTACATAGATATACTTATTATGAAAACTATCCCAACAAAATGGTACAATGAAAAATAAAAATAAAAAAATTTTTTGGGTACCTCCCATAGAAAAAAAACCCTTACTTTAGTAAGGGTTTTTTTCTCATCCAACCCTATAGTGTAGGGTCTTTTAAATTAAAAGCATTAGGGGGTTACTAAGACGATTTTTCGATTCAGAATTTTTTTTGCGAAATATTCAAATTTAAAGTAAACATTTTCATTAAAAACGAGTTTTAGGGGTTTTTAACTTAAGCTTTAGGGATAAATATTTTTGAGAGTTGGTAACACTGCGCTCGGCTCGCGCTGTTTGTGACGACGGGCGACGGGCGCGGGCCCGCGCACGACCCGCGCCCGCGCCCGCGTTCTGTGTGAAGGCGTCCATATACCGCCATGCAAATACGCCCGTCGCGGGCCCGCGCACGACCCGCGCCCGCTCTCTGTGTGTGTTGCCCTTTAGCCCACTTTCACACTGTTTATCATTCTTCTTTTTTATATTTTTCTAAATTCTTTTCTTAGTAGGATATTTAATTATATTTTATTTATTAATATTATTCAAAAAAAGGAGGTTCTTTTTCTCTTGTCTATTTGTAACATGACACTCGTAATCTATTGATGTAATCAAAAAAAAACTTTGTCTTATTTAAACACACTGAGGGCCCCGAGATACAGGCTCCTGCCTGGTTCGAGGTCCGGCAAATATCTCTTAATACAAATGTATTTTCTATCTTGATCTTGATTTCAAAAATAAATTGATTCATACATATTCTAATTATTACATTTCATTTCTAATCCCAGGTATCCTAGAACCCTCTGTAACTGACATTGAGATGGGACTAAAGCTAGCATTGTGTGCCAACCTACAAGACCACTTGGTCGGAGAAGAGGCCATCGCCGACTACCTGCTGTACTGGCTCAACAAGCATGCTTGCTTCAACTACGTCGACTACATGGGGCTCCTTGAACCCTGTGACGATATCAACAAGGTACATTTTGAAACGGGAATTAGTAAAACATTTATTACCACCACCGCACTACGCTGACGCATTTCGAACTCAAATAGAGTTCATCATCAGCAACACAACCATTCACACATTAACACACTTATTATTGCATAGTCTATAATATAGTCTATAATATGTAATTCATTAATTAGTAAAACAGCAAGAAGCAAAAAAATCTGAGAGAGTTTTTGATTGTGTCAATTGATTTTTTTCCAAACTTCTGTTTTATTAGTAGACGCTGAAAAGGCAATGACTGATTACACCAAAATGAAGGTACCAACAGCGGCTAGGTACACGTTTGTTTTAAGTATATAAGTTCTATAACTACATTCATTAAATATGGAGTGAACAGACCCGAATCGCGTCATCGAATACAGATCTCTGTGTTCGATGACGCGAACAGAATTTGCGGACAATGAAAATTAAAATTACTAGAGACCCAAAAATTTAATTTAATTGACCCTGGCCCAACTTTTGTCTAGACTAATTATAAATAATAAATCAATATCACGGGACAATTCACACCAATTGACCTAGTCCCAAAGTAAGCTTAGCAAAGCTTGTGTTATGGGTACTAAGCAACAGATAAATATTTTTATTTTTTTTAAATAGATACATACTTAAATACATATTAAACACCCGAGAACAAACATACATATTTTTCATACGAATATCTGCCCCGACACGGGAATCAAACCCGGGACCTCAAGCTTCTAGCAAGTAGGTACAAATGACTATGACAAATAAGTATAAATGGTTTTATTTGACTACTAGTGTTTACCCGCTGCTTCGCACACGTAAATCATTAGATCTAGCAGCTGAATTGAAATTTCAGAATTTCAAAAATTCCCGTGCGAATTCCCGAAAATTAAATCGTGGTTTTCATTGACGTTACATTAAAAACAATCATGTCAAATTTCATGACTCTAAGCCCAGCAGTTGTTGTTTCGAGATTTTATCGCTATCCTGTGGGAACATCGGAATAAAAAGTAGCCTGTTATATTCCAGATGTCCAGCTATATAGTACATACCAATTTTATCCAAATCCGTCCAGCCGTTTCAGCGTAAAGGAGTAACAAACATAGTCACTCACTCACTCACAAATTTTCGCATTTACGAGTATATTATTAGTAGGATAGTACAGCCCGCGCTCCAGCTCAGAAGAGTGTTAAGTGACAAAGAATAAGAATAAGAATAGTTTATTTGTCAAACATAGGTACAGATGTAGAGATGATAAAATAAAAAAATATAGAACCCTGTATGTTTTGCCACATGGCGTACAAAATTTCAGTTTTTTTTTTTTTTATAATGCATACATATATCAGTCGAAGAGAAAGAAAAAAAAACATTAAAAAAAAAACAATATAAATATGTCATAAAAAATAATAATAATCAAAACACTATAAAAATAAATTAAATTAAATTAAATTAAAAACAGTCCATCAAAATTCAAAGTCATAACATTAAAACAATATTAATAATTATAAATTGTCATCACTTAAAAATTCATTGACACTATAATAACATTTATTTAGGAGTAACAATGACATTTTTTTTTAAATTGCGCCAAATTCAGTTCTTTAAAAGAATCTGGAATTTTATTAAATATTTGAGGCGCCATCAACAAAGTAACTGATATTTAACACTAGCCTGTTGCCAGCGATTGTCTGCGTAGAGTTCATTTATCGCTATCCTGCGGGAATTATGCAATTTTCCGGGATAAAAACTATCCTATGTTCTTCCCCAGGACTCAAATTATCTGTATACCGAATTACATCTAAATCGGTTCAGCGGTTTAGACGTGATGCGGTAACAAACAAACACTTACATACTTTTGCATTTAAAATACTAGTTAGAAATAAGAAGTAGGATTAGTGGGGTGTAGGAAGCCTTTTGCGGCTTACTTGTACAATAAACGTTTTGATTTTGATTGCAGGTGTTAATCTCAGGAGCTATGAAGTACAACCGCGTGCGAAGAACCCGTGACTTCGACGGGACCATGCGGGACGTTCCGGATTTCATTGAAGTCGCCAGGATGATGATCAAGGCCTTCCGGACTGGGGAGTTGGGGCGGACGTTACTGGACATTGATTTGTTACAATTCAAAGATCAGAAACACAATGAGAACGCTATGGCGTAGTGATTTGATTTAGTAGAAAAAAAACCGGCCAAGAGCGTGTCGGACATGCCCGAAATAGGGTTCCGTAGCCATTACGAAAGAATTAAGTAATATTTTTCCAAGGATTTCGTATTTTGTAGGGCATATTCCAAGTTTAGGTATATTTTATACCTTGGCTGCTATTTACTCTGAAACTACTAATAATTCTCAAGAAAACTTGACCGTTATAGTTTTCCTTGTTAATTTTATATTGGTATACTTACTATCATCCTGAATTTTTTCAAATTTTTCCACCCACCGGTTTAGATTTTGGAGGGGGTGATGCTGGATTTTAATGAAAATTTGCACTTTAAAGTTGAATATTTTGCAAAAAAATCACTGAATCGAAAAAATGGTTGTCGCAACCCCCTAATAGTTTTAAAAGACCTATTCAACGATACCCCACACCACAAGGTTGGATGAGAGAAAAAAAAACACCCCCACTACGTCTTACGTCCACTTTATGTTTTATTGTACTATTTTGTCGGCAAAGTTTATATATATATTGTGCAAAATTACAGTTTTCTAGCATTGATAGTCCCTGAGCAAACCCGCGGACGGCAGACAGACATGGCGAAACTATAAGGGTTCCGTTTTTGCCATTTTGGCTACGGAACCCTAAAAAGGAGTTCAAACTGCCCATTACATGGGTACAGGCACCAGCACCAATATCTGACACAACAAAGCGATGCATAAATATCTAATAAGACTTTATTTACTTGTACCTGCACCTGTGTGTGTTGTACCTATGTGTTTGGGCCTGTAGGATGTGTCTGATATTTTTGCACACTTCTCTGTGGCAGATATTAATGCAGTTAATTGTACATGATATAGGCATTTGTACAAGTAATTTCCTGCCTATATAAAACATATATACCACTGCTGACCACAGGCCTCTCAGATTGGGTCAGACGGCCGTAGTTCCCCCTCAGACCCAGTGCGGATTGCGATCTTCACAATTTAAGTGTGAATTCAAGTTTTTCTGTGTAAATATAATGCATAAGTCTTAATTGTAATGATTAGATTGTGATATCATAAATATATGACACTTATAATAAAAAAGCTTGTGATTTTTATTAACTACTCCAGCCTAAATTGTTATCCTGCAGATAAGATTAGATTAGATTTTTAGAAAAATATGGCTGTCCATTGGAGGACAATTTTGCTGGCTGTCTAGTAGGTTTTGCCGTTGTACGGTAAAAAAAATCTCCATATTACTTTTTCCGCAGATAACATTTTGGTAAGATTTATAATCACGTCCGTCCATTGAAAGAGGACATTCATTGAAGTATAGGAATAATACTTTTTTCGTTGAACTTTTTCAAGAGGGTAGATGTTTTAAACATTTTCTGCGTGTCATTGTCAAATTCCTGAATGTCACTCAATCGCACAATAATCGTGCGTGATTGAAGTGTTTTATACAAAAAAAGTTACCTATGGATACTTAAGTAAGTTAGAAATCGTTTCACAAAGTATGTGAATACAAAAAAAACCAAACTCCGTTGACAAAGGTGAGCATCTCACCTACAAAAAAATGAACCCACTTGACTACCTGCAAAGCTTCGTGCTTTCCATCCAGGAATACCGCTGGCTGCTCGTGATGGCGGAGGACAGTTACCCTCTCAGAATGATGCTCAAGATCGCAACGTAAGCAAATGTCGTCGTTGCCCGATCTTCCTGCCCCCAAACCCCAACTACCGCCAAGCAGAAGTGACGGACACTACCCGAGGGAAGAAACTTACACTGAAACAATACAAACCTCCTGCTCAGACAACTCTGGATCCTACCACAGCTCGAGCGATTGCTCTGAATGCACTACCTACTCAGCATCAGCTATCGGCGCAGAATCTATTATCTACGCAACCACGTCTGACACTTTGGGAATGATCGAGACTCCTTGGACCACAGAATCATGGCAGTCTCACATCACTCACGTTTCCAACGTCACGCCGTATAGTTCAACACCTTCAGAATCCACGTCCACCGAGAGTGCGCTTACCCTCACCGCTTTTACCATCGACCCGAAGTCCAGTGTTTCTACAGGAGTGCGCAGTCCCTCTTTGCTGACCCTGAGCAACGACACGTGGAAATGGACGTGCCTGAACAGCGTATCCACTTTTAATATAACCAGCTTGACTCCAGCTGGCAAAACGCATAATGTCGATTCACAGGATACGATAAGCTCGTGGACTTTGCAGAGTTATACCAGCACAGGGATTGTGGATGAAGAGTCTAAACTGCGCGTGAACTATCCATGGAGTCCCCGAACTGTGCGGAGTGATAGCACTGGCATCACTGCCTACCCTAGTAGCATCAGCGTAGAACCTCAGTCTACCTTCACGACTGCGACCACTCCCGCTGCCACCAGTCAGACAGACTTTAAACGTCTTATTCCCATCAACTACCTCGTCTTAGACACCACGCGTCGCATATTCAAGCATCCGTAGGTGCAAAGAAAAAAAATGTAAACGAGAAAAATTTTATTTGAAACATAATAAAGTCATTAAATATACCTTAAGAATATTTTTCTATGGTCTTAAAAATAATCGTTTATGCTTCCTACCACAACCTTTACTAATACTTGAAGGGTTATAGCTATATGCTATGTGCATTATTAAGCCTTAGGCACGTTGGTGATGCCGATGACAGACTTGTAGTATTTGGGTTCGCTCAGGGAGTCCACCAGGAAGGAGCCGAGGTCCCACTTGGAGACGGCTCTGCCGGGAGACTTCTCAGGGTTTATTTCGATGACAAGCTCCCTGCTGGGCTCATCTGTGGAAAAACAAATTTAAAAAGTAGGTAATTTATCTTTTATTTAGGCATCATAATCATACCCACTAAGGTCTAAGAAGTTTGCCAAAATTACGCGACCCAATTTTGGCGTGATTACGCCTGCAATGCTGTTTCATAAAGCAGCAACATGTTCCGAAATTACGTCCTATTTTAGCCTACAATCTAACTACCTGACACTAACTAAATTCCCAGGCTGTTAACGCCAAAACGTGACGTAATTTCGGCAAACGTCAGTCAGTCAGTCATTGAAACAGCATTGCAGGCGTAATGCCGGCGAATTACAGTTGCGTAATTTCCACGCTTCTGGTGTGAATACGTCAGAGCGTATTAGTCTGCTACGTAACTTCAATGGCGTTTCATAGATTAGATACTGTGAGTGTATTTATTACGTCAAATAGCTAGGTGACGAAAACTTGGAGCAAGTGAATGAATTTGTGTACCTGGGATCTATGTTTACTAGGGATGGAAAGTGTGAAAGTGATATTGAAAGGAGAGTAAAGGCTGGTAACGTAGTGAATGGAGCGTTGCACACCTTCATGAATAGCCAGAAAATCTCCAAAAGAGCGCGTCTGGCTGTGCATAGAGGGGTGCTGATACCAACACTCATGTATGGAAGTGAAAGTTGGGTGTGGCAGGAAAGGCATCAGAGTAGAAAAATGCGGTAGAAATGAGAGCGTTAAGAAGTATGTTAGGTGTGAAATTGAGTGACAGAATTAGAAATAGTGCGATAAGAGAACGCTGTGGTGTAAATGAAGGTATAGTCACACGGATTGAGAAAGGGATGCTTGGATGGTTTGGGCATGTTGAGAGAATGAATGAAAACAGATTGACTAAGCAGATCTATAAGACGAGCGTGAATGGGAACGTTGGGAGAGGAAGGCCTAGACGAACGTACCACGATCAAATCGGGGGCGTTCTGAAGAAAGGTCAGGTCAGGAGTACTTTAAACCGACGTGCATGCATGAAAAGATTGATGAATGTAGAGGAAGCGAGTTGTATGCCAGAAACGTAGCAAGTGGAAGGATGTAGTCTCTGCCTACCCCGTTGGGAAAGAGGCGTGATTTTATGTATGTATGTATGTATGTGTAATAGCTAGGTCAATGATTAGTTGATTACTTAATGTTACGTACATACACACAGCATACATAGAACATTATAATACGGTCATATATTTTCTGTTTTTATTTCACATGTTGTGCTAGTAGAGGAGCAAGGTAAAAGGTTTGTAGTTCATTGATAGACCTTCGTATAATAACGCCTGAATCATTATTTTTTTAATCGAGGTCAACTATATTTGGCTGTTATTCAAAACATCATAAATGAACTATTTATACGTATGTACCGCTTCGTTAATGATCAATAACATAGTATAAGTGACAGAGCGAACTTCGATAGAATTTCGTAAGCCCTGCCTTGATTCGTTGTTTAAATACGTATCAATGGATGGTGAAACAGCCCGTCCTATGCTCTCTATGACATCGTTACATTAAATCTAATTGCCACTCAAACGTGTAACTTGAGGGACAGAGGGGCGAAAATCGAAGTTCGTATCGTACCGTCCCTCTCACTCGTTTTAAATAATATAAACGTGAGCGGGACGGCAAGACACGAAGTTCGATTTTGCACTTCGTAGTAAAGCACAGGTATATAGCAGGTACACACAATGTAGAGAAAACGCTCACCGCTGCCGCCCAGTACTAGACCTAAGTGGTGGTTTACACGATGCCAATAAAACCGGGGTCCACATTCGCTCATATACAATTTTTTATTCGATTATTTATAATAATACCGCTTTCGCAGTTCTAACCTAACCTAACCCACTTTTCTGGAAGCATTTCGGTTCTGTGGGGGTCGCAGTCGCAGTTCTAACCTAATCTACTTTTCTGGCAGGATTTCGGTTCTGTGAGGGTCGCAGTTATAGCCTAACCCACTTTTCTGGAAGTATTTCGGTTCTGTGAGGATCGCAGTTCTAACCTAACCCATTTTTGTTGCAAGGTATTTATGTTGAATGACATTATGAATATAATAAATTCGGAGTTCCAATGATTATTATCTAAAATACAAAATGTATAATGATCATTTGGATGTAAAATTGTATGAAATACATTTTCAAAGTTTCAGTTTCAGTAGTATGACATTGAGGCGCTCGATCGATCACTTGTAACTTGTTAGCCCCCAGTAATACTACTGGCTTTATGTAAATCAGCTCTTACTTGTAAACAAGGCCAGTGAGCGAAGGTTGGTAAGGGACACCGTAATCAATACAATTTGTATTGATTATTTTATGATCTGTTGCCTCGTAGTGAATCAGCAACTCCTAAACTAACCTGTCAGATAGTCTGATGTCGAGGCCGCACTACAGCTAAACCGCCGCGGTTTTTAACCGCGTGACTTTTTATACAAGTAAACTTAAAACCGCCAGTGTGGCAGTTTAAAGTAGGTTTACTTGATTCACAGTCACGCGGTTAAAAACCGCGGCGGTTTAGCCGTAGTGCTGCCTCGGCCTAAAACAAGTAAAGACATATATGGGTCACAGGAAAAAAAAAGGGTCAAATTCATCAATCACACTCACCAGCAATGTGAGGTGAGAAGACAGCAACATAGTTCAAATAACTGTCCTTCAAAGCATCATACATCCTCTTGTGGTCTTTAGTCAGCTCAATGAACCTCGGAGGAACCTTGTCAGGCTCATAGAACAGGAATGCTGACAGACACACTGACATAACCTTCACACCCTTTGCTCTCATTGCCTCAATAATATTCTTAGTGCCTTCTGACATATCAGAAGTAGCCTCCAGATTGTCTCTTGTTCCAAGAGTGATGACGACTCCGTCCATGCCTTCAACAGCATCATTTACTGAATCTGGCTCTAGAACGTTCCCCTGAAAGACTTCCACTTTGTCTTTGAGGTGTGTGGGGATTTTGGCAGGGTCACGGACAAACGCGCGCACTTCAAGGCCTGTTAGAATAAAATTTCACAGGTGTAAAACATGCTACGTACACTTCCCTCTTCAGTTCTTTTCTTGGTTCTCTAACTGGCTTCTTTGAAGCCAAAAAAAAAAAATTTTTTCATGCTTGTAGTTTATTGAGGTTGAATCTTTTAAGTCAAATTCAAAAGCAGTTGTAGTGGTCAGATTGACTTCAAATTTGGTATGTAGGTATGTATATATTTTGTAGGTAGGATGACAATGCAAGTACAGACAACAAAAAGCAAAATCAGCAAAAAAAAAATTGTACCAATAATTAAATTTTCCAAAAACTACATCATCATCTCTGCTTATTATACATCTGACTGCCAGGCACAGGCCTTCTCTCAAAACGCGAGTTCCCTTGAGAGCCCAAAGCTGATAGGAAACTTCACACACACCATTGAATGTATAGATATCTATTTTATTGCAAACAAACATGAAAGAGAAATTGAAATTGAAATTAGCAAGTTTCCTCACAATGTTTTCCTTCCCCATAAAGTTTGTGGAAAATTACAAATGTAATTTCGCACATGTATTTCAAAGAACTCAAAGGTGCGAGTCCGGATTTCCTTGTACAAAAATCTCACCCTTTTTAACAGCAGCTTCCAGGGCGCAAAGTCCCGATGTTCCAGTGGAGCCGAAAATTACGATTTTCTTCATCTTTAATGTGTATTCTAAAAGCAAAAACAACGTCAACTGAGCATTCAATACTTGTTACAAGTGAGCGGCGTAAACAGATTAACAGGTTAAACTGGTTCATCGACTTGTTGCCACTTCAAAACGGAACTTTATCTTAACTGATAAAAGAAGATAATCCGCACACAACTTACCGATCGAGAACTCACTATGATAATGCAGGAAAATGGGCCTCTAGCGCTAATTGAAATCAATTTATTGACGCAAGTGTAAATTGAATATATTAAAGTACCTACGATAACAATGAAAAACAATTTGTTATGGTAATTTAATTCCTTACCTTACCACTCGTTCAATAATCTTGCTAAGTCAGCACCGTTTCCTAATTTTGCAAATAGAAATTACAGAGTTATGAAATGAAATGAAATAAAATTCCAATTATTATGACATTACGTAGTATCTCATATTAGTCTGTGTATGACATGAATGCCTGAAATACCGACCGGCAGCCGGCTGTCAAAATATACCCGAAATATTTTACATCGATTCGAAAGTTTTATTTTCTCTTTCTTTCACGTACGCTCCGAGCTATGAGAAAGTGAAATGAAATGAGCTACTTATTATAAATAAACTTTTTAGTTTTGCAGTGTTAACAGTGTAATCATTCAAATAATTCTTCACAAAATATAAAAAATAGGCAAACCCTTGGCCGTGAATTTTATTGACTATGTTAGATTTAAGACAATGTTTTATGTATGTAAACTCTTTATTGTAGAAAATAAAATGAACAAAATACAATTGACGAACTCTTATATTTAATTAAATAAAACTTAAGTTTCTTCTCCTTAATCTACGACAAAACTACGCATAAAGATATATAATATTTTTCTTTTTTTGCATAGTATTACTAAACTTGACGTTTGCGTTTAATTTTATTACAAATACAAAAAACAAGACTCATCTCATCTCATGTACGTACTGCAAGACTACACCAGCTGGGCTACTACGAAACTCGAAATTCGAAGTTCGTATCGTAACGACGTAACGTCCTGCTGACGCGTATATTATTTAATACGAGAGTGAGAGGGACGGTACGATACGAACTTCGATTTTAGAGTTTCATAGTAACCCTACTGACTCATACAGTTTGTTGTGTAACGATAGCGATTTATTCGTTGTAAATTTTATTGTAATTCAGAAGCGTTTGATCTTTAAAACTACTTACATGAATCTAAATTGTGCAACGAATTGGCTACGAATAAATTCATAAAGAAGCAGTAACAACACGTTCTAACCTCAAAGTTTCTCGTGTTGTATGTAGTGCGTACTCGTTCGTGTAAATGTAAAATAAACAAAATAAAAATGACCGAAGAATACTTTCCTCGTGGCGGAAAAAAGCCCAATGTCACATATTTTAAACAAAGCAGCAACGTGAGTTTTATACTACTTACTTCATTAAAATTTTGGAGAAATAAATATCGTGTAAACTACTGATAAACTTAATAGTTCTTAGGTGCAGCAGAGAAGGGACAAGGAAAGAAGAAAAAGCAGAAAAAAAGAACTGAAAATGACGATGGATACTTATCGGACGAAGCAGTCAAAGATGTTGATCAATCTTATAAAATGTGTGCTGTTTCCATAGGACACAAGGTACCTACAAAATTTTTGTAATAAGAATACCTGTAGATAATTATCAGCAGCTTCAGTTTATGGTTTTAAATCACGTGTTAAGATATATTCATCAATATTCATTATTTTTAAAGTTTAAAAAAACCAGGCTAGTGGAAATCAGATTTGCTTTTGACTTGATTGTAATTATAGCGGCTAGACTGTATTATAACTAACTATAGATAGACACTTAAAATTTCTAATATCTGTATATTACATTACAAAAGATGTAAATACATACTATCAAACTTGAGAAATATGGTTTCTCAATTTTTTTATATTATTTTTACGTTTTCCTGGACTGTTAGACATTCTGTACTTCTACTAAATACCCTGGAAACATGTGCCCACGTAAATCAAACGGAATAAACGCTAGAATGACCGAGTGACAGTGTATGTAGGTAAAAAATAATAATTTTAGTGATTAAGGAAATTTAATCTCAGGTTTTTTACTACAGACTTTGAAGCCTGGTGTGAACATACTGGGTCGCGTGGCCCGCACAATGGAGACTAAGCTGGTGGTGTCTCTGCCAAGCAAGCTGCGGGGCAGCGTGATGGCATGCCACATCAGCGAGCCCTACAACAAGGTGCTGGAGGCCTATGTTAATGATGAGGTATGGAACTGCGGTTTTTAATTAAATTTAGTAATATGAGATTTGCTTGTAAAAGAATGCGACATAGATGTGTAGACAGCTTCTCTATCGTTTGCCCGAATTTCATATGCCCGAATGTATTGTTTTCTATAATTTTCATTTGCTATAAAGTAATTTTTTTCTGAAATAGTAATTTCTTCAGAGTTGATATTAAACAAACCTAACCCTACCTACTGCATTCTATATGATGACATTTAAAAAATCCTGAAAACAGCACTGTTCTATATATTTTATGGCTAATGTTGGTATGGCAAGTGAAATTTGGGCAAATGAAATTTGGGTAAGTAAAGGTAAACGGTGTAGACGCTATTCTAATTCATATCATTAATGTGTTTTTTGTTAGTCCTTTGCCAAAAGGTACATGTTTTATTGTATTTTTTTTCATATTTTGTTAACTAATTTTTGATTTTTTGTTTAACTAGCTATTGCCCACGGCTTTGTCCGCGTGGTATTCGGTTATCGCGCGGTGTTCCCTCGGGAACTGTGCATTTTTCTGGGATAAAAAGTAGCCTATGTCACTCTCGGATCCATAAACTATCTCTTATGCCAAAAATCACGTCGATCCGTCGCTCCGTTACGGCGTGAAAGACGGACAAACATACAAACACACTTTCACATTTATAATATTTGTATGGAAGTATGGATAATATTACATTAATATTTAATTTTTTATGTATTTCTATGTTTTTACTGTTCATTATTGTTATTTTTCTTTAATTTAATTCTAATTTGACATTGCAATTTTATTTTCGGCTGACTTTTAATGGTATTTCGTTTACTATTATACATTATTAATTTCATTACACTTGATGATCCTTTTGTGAATTTCTTTTTAATAATTTTTTTTATATAATTTCTGTAATAGCGGGATGTCGAATGACAGTCACTTTGTGGTTATACAGTTTATTAGGAAGATACACATTACAACATATAATAATGAAAACACTAGACATGCGTATAGCTCGATCTCGGTGGTAGATCGATACCGAATGATAATCAGTGGCCGGCGCGGCGGTCACTCGCGCGGCATCGCGCATGCGCTGTGCGCGGCGCAGGCGATGAAAAGAGCAATGGCGCGCGGTTGCTAGGTGGCCGCGTGTTGTCCAGCGGCCACAGAGTATTCGGAGGCGGATAAGCGACAAGCAACAGGATACTGTACTAACCTCTTGTGTCCGTTGATTCGATGCTGGCAGCATAGTTCCATTTTTTAATAATAATATGGAACGGACGCAAGGGTGTTAAACAGAAGACTTGTATCCGAGCTGCCAACATAGAAAGTTGATTTGAAATACATACGAAAATATCCTAAAGAAGTGCATTTAATTTAAATAGGGCAATAATAGAATAGTGGACCGTCAGTCCACTACAGTACCGTGAGCGCCGCTATGGGTTCCGCGTTACATTTCTTATTTATTATTAATGTATTTTTTCAGAATATAAAAAATATTTTTCTAAAGCTTAATTATTGTTACCACTGTTACGCTTTTAATACCTTTAATATTTATTTATTTTCCTATCTAATATGTAAGGCTTAAGAAATTTTTAGTTTTCTATCATCATCCTAGTTATTATTATAAACGGTATGTTTGTTAGAGGGAACAAGTTCGTGAGCTGCCAGCCATGTTCCGTCCGGGGCAGTACGTAGCCCTGCAGGTGCTGGAGTCAGGGACCGAGGTGATGCTGTCTGCGATGCCACAACACGTCAACTCTGGGAGGACGCATAGTGACCTGCTGAAAGGTTAGTGCAGTTATAATAGTAGATTATTGTCGTGGCCTGGAAGTAGGCAATTGCTGGCTGAGTATGAGTATTACACGGACGAGCTTGCGAGTCCGTTTAACTAATATGAAGCCAGCAATTGCTATTCCAGCCGAGACTAATATAAAGATTTTCTCAAAAATGGTGAATAATTCTGAAATAGAATAAACTTTTTCTCAAAATATATTATAAAATTTAATTTTATTCCAATATTTTTCTTATGCTTTCCCGCCTTTTTTCATTAAAAATAAACTGCAGGTGTATTTTTCCACCGAAAACACCACAAGCTATTTCAGACCCAATAGAAAAAGTCCGGAGTTCCAACAAAATATCTGATACCGGCCATTAGACTTGGCTGTACACGACTTGTGCCAACATTTCCATGGCCTTTTTAACTTTAAAAAAAAAATGTGACAGATTGCAGGCGCGCTAATTTATTATTGTCAAGCTAGCGCGCCTGCAATCTTTTTAACTTTTTAATTTTTCGCTAACCATAAACTATGCACTTCACCTTCTGATATGTAAAGAATAATGTCAACTTGTACGGACATTTTTGAGAAAAATAGTTTTTTTTTTTGGCATATTTTGTGTTCCGCGGCTAAGTGAAGGCCTCACTGTGGCCTGTGTGGATCTTTACTAATATTATAAATGTGAAAGGAAGTTCGTTTGTTGGTTGGGCTTTCACACCTGAAGTACAGTAGAGTTCATAAACTTGTGAGCAAAAATCTGAAAATATCTGAACACGCTTCTACGCCGTTAACAATAGAGTCGTGTTCAGATATATTTTTTTTATCTAATTTTTGCTTAAAAGCTTATGAACTCGACTGTACTAAACTGCCATCCATCCCAGCCTATATACGTCCCACTGCTGGGCACAGGCCTCCTCTCCGAATAAGAGGGCTTGGGCCGTACTACGAAACTGATTATGATGAAATTTGTATGTTGTCTGTCAGAGGCGGCACTTTATGAACATAAACAATAGACAGGGATAGGGATTGTTTGATGTTTCGAGATGTACGGAACTCTCGGTGCGCGAGTCCGACCCACACTTGGTCGGTTTTTACCCGACTGTTTTATCTTTTCTTTAAGTTTATCAAATCATGTCGCCAGAAAGTATATTAAAAAAAAAATTTTTTTTTAAAGAGAAAATATTAACGTCATACATAAAACATCACAATCACATAAAAAAAAAATTTCTTTGTATGATTTCTTTACAGAATTCCCCGACACTAAAATTTGGCTGTCAATATTTACAGGTGACATACTGCAGGCTGCAGTGTCGTCTGTGGAAGATCACGGATATGTCATGGACATTGGGGTGCCCCACACCAGGGCCTTCCTGCCCAAAGGGGACGCCAACCCTGACATCGAACTAGGTATGACTTATTTCTTTAGAGCTGCCGCAGACTTATAATTTCAAGTTGGCCAAGTAAAATGCACTGTATACTAATGCAGTAGTAAATTAGTTGGATAAATGTGCAGGCTATCATTAAGTTACTGGTCTATTGCAATTTAGTTGGCCAACCTGAAATTATAAGTCTGCAGGCCCACTTTAAACTTTGAACTAATTATCTAACCCTGGGGTTACATGCGCTCATCAAGTTTCTTGCCGGATTCTTCTCAACAGAGCTTTTTCCGAACCGGTGGTATTTTTTGGGTGACACTCTTTCCCGGCCCGGATAATACCGTCATGGAAATACCGACCCTGTTTTTCGTGTACACGCCATTTGTGTCACTCGATTTTTTTGACATTCGTAAGATGTTTTGACTTTGACTTTGACAGACACTGGTATTTTTGGTAGACACGGGCGTGCTGGCGTGGACATGCGTGAAGTCAGTGACGGTGTCCCCCGGCAACAGCATCGTGGCGCTGAGCGGGGCGCTGCCGGCGCTCCAGCGGGCGCTGCGGCGCAAGCGCGGCGCGCTGCTGCCCGGCGCCGCCGTCGAGTTCATCGTCGACAAGGTACCTTAGTCCTGTCCTGCTAATATTAAATGCGGAAGTTTGTGAGAGAGTATGTTTGTTACTTCTGCACACTGAAACGGCAGGACGGATTTGGATGAAATTTGGTATGTAGATAGCTGGATATCTGGAATAAAACATAGGCTACTTTTTATTCCGATATTCCCACGGGATAGGGATAAAATCTCGAAACAACAACCGCTGGGCTTAGAGTCATAAAATTTGACATGATAGTTTTTCATGCAACATCAATGAAAACCACGATTTAATTTTCGGGAATTCCCACGGGAATTTTTAAAAATCCCTGCAGCTGGATCTAATGATTTACGTGTGCGAAGCCGCGGGTAAACATTAGTATTACAAATGCGAAAGTTTGTGAGTGAGTCTGTTTGTTACTTCTTCACACTGAAACGGCAGGACGCTTTTGGATGAACTTTGGCGAAAAGTTAGTTTATTAAAGTTAGATTAATAAAACATTGATACTTTTTATCCCGATATTCCCGCGGTATTTATTCCTGTCTTCCAACCTAGCCATCCACAACCCACCGTTAGAGCATTTTCAGATTATCCGTTCCGATATCGGCATCGGATGCCGATACCGATATCGGGGCAAGTAAAATGTATGTAAGATAATCCGATCCGATATCGGATCATATTTCATACATTTTACTTGCCCCGATATCGTATCGGTGTCCGATACCGATAAAGGATCGGATAATCTGAAAACGCTTTTAGTGTATGCATAGGGCTGCTAAATTTATCTTTGTCTGGAGCGACTAAACAGCTAGATCGGGTGTGTTCCTTCACGCTAAGTTTTTTTTTTTACTGCTGGACATCATTGGAATTGTATTTCGATTATACCTACATTATTTTTTGTATACATTTGCCGATCCTTTTGTGAATTTCTAATTATTCGTGTTTATGTATTTTTTCAAAAGGTAATAATTATTTGGTATATTAAGAAATTTACCAGAAATTTACCAGCGCTTTTGAACTTTGCTTTGAAACTTGACATGTTTTTTTTCTGCAGCCTCTGGACAATGGCATCGAAGGCCACGTGTTCAGCGACACCACAGCTTACATCCAGCGGTTCCACGCCGACAATGTCAAGGGGAAGAAGCCGGCGCTCGGCCAGAAGGTAACAAACTAGCTTCTTGTTGATATGTTGTAATATTACGGCATGGTTTTGATTTGTTCGTTATTCTTTGTAAGTAAAGTGGTTCAGAATAATTACTATAACCAGAGAGCGTAACTTTGGTGCCGATGACAGATGTATGACTTAATGCAGGGTACTACATATTTGAAAGAATACTTATTGAAAGTCAGAATGTAATGTTTCTCAGAATGATAGTTTGTCATATCATAACTCTTTTTTCTCTGAATCCAATGAATGTTCAGTGTTGACGCCTTGCATGTGTGCATCAATACACACATGCATACGACGTATCAAATAAAAATCCCATCTCTCGCTGCACTTCACTTTTCTATATTACTTTATTTGAACCGACGTGTACACGCACCTCTGTATTTTTTAATCATTAATTTAAAGACGTGTACAGTGAAACTGCATTATCCTTTACCAAAAAACCGTCCACCGTTCGTCTTCAACAAGTCGCACCAGTTCCCTACATTCAGAATTGTTATAAAACAAACCTAACCTAACCTATAATTTTTTATAGGATGACCATCTAAAATTTTCAGAAAAATTTAAGGTTCCAGTGACAAAAAAATTATGACAAACAATGATTTGGACAAAAATTACGGTATGACTAGCGAAGAGTATGCGAACTTTGGCGCTCTCCTTAATGCAACATAGAAGTAATTTATTGAATCAGGCGTTACTTTGCGGAGGTCCATATCAATGAACTATAATAATTTCCTTGCTCACCCGCGAACTTACGATAGCTAAGCTTATGCAAAATATGCGTGTTCATGCAGTTCCTCCACCTCCACACTGTAAGAACACACTGACACACACACACTGACGAGTTTCGGACTCAACCAGAGCTCATCTTCAGAGTGACACAACCGTACACCATGCTACCAGTTGTTAGACATATTTTGCATAACCTTAGCTATCGTAAGTTCGCGGGTGAGCAAGGAAATTATTTTAGTTCACCAACATAGAAGTGTTGTATTTAGATTATAGATAATAACTATATTCAGTAGTGCATTCAAGAAGTCAACAAATTATGTTCTAGGCAAAGCTTATTGACGAAGCGTGTTGCGAAATTTGCGTTGTGTCTTATAAACTTTTGACAAACAATAAAACTTGCAATTTTATACATTTTATTTAGATAAGGGCACACGTTCTGTACGTGATGCCGACCCGTAACGCGCCGTTCCTCACTATGAAGAACATCTTCGAGACTTCCGTACCTGATTTAGAGACGGAGATGAAGTTCAAAGAGGGAGACATCATTGACGAAGCACAGGTATTTATTGTTTTCTAACAGGTATTGATGGATTGTAATAAAAAAAATACGCGTTAAGAAATGAATAGTTAAGTATACCCGAAAAAACAAACAAGAGACGTTATTCATTGCTTATATTTGTACAAATAAAAATTGTTTGCACATTTTTTCTTGTCAATAAATGTTGTGAGTTTGAGTTTGAGTTTATTTCAATTAGATGCTCAATCGCCACACTGCAACTCGTGACCACAGCCGCTGTAAGGCAGCCGAAACGTCAAGGTTGAGGTTAATCCGAATACAACAGATATAAAAAACTGTTTTTTATTACTTACTATTCTCTTTTACACGGTGGCTTTTAGGAATCTGCTGTTAAAGCTGAAAACTTCATTTTAAATATCACTTCGATAATGCTATGCTAACTTTGGCAGGTGTTGAAAATCACGGGTCGCTCGATTCACTTCAAGCTGGGCCGCAAGTGCGTGGGCACCATGAGCTTAAAGCGGGTCGCAGTGGACGAGGACCTTAGCGATGAGCAAATTATCGCCAAGTCGTATCCTATAGGTATGTATTATTATGGGTATTATGCAAATACGACTATTTCTAAAAAAAGAGTCCATTTGAAAAAAACAGTTGTCCAGTGTGTTATACTATATAAAAAAATAATATTTTCTGACGCTATTTCACCACAAAAAATAAGAAATATTGTTTTTAAATATATACAAAACCTTGTGGTCAAAGTGATAAAAAGTCAGATAATCTTGTTATTGGATCCAATGGAAAGTTTTGATGTAGTTACAAAATTACGATTTTTTCGTCACAAGATTTTGTGACTTTTTTGACTGACGTCAGTTTATTTTTTATGATATCGTCCTTAGTGTTAGTAATTTCTTGACAAAACTGATTTCTTGTCAATTTCATGACGGGACCAATTTTTGAGAAATGCTCCTATGTTCATAGAAGCATTTTTTATTAGTAGCGAATTTTCACATCGCAGTTACTCGTATTTCTTAAGTAGCAATTTTTCACATAACGTTTCATAATGTTCGCGTTTAATTTGTTCGCATATTTTACCATTACATTTTCTTCTCTTCTTCAAACTTAAGTATAACACTCTTGTCGATGGAGTGTCTTCCAATCATCAAGTTTAATATAGTCTTTTTCTAACCCCCGACACAGTGTATATATATATAAGCTAAAGCAGTAGGGACGCTACGAACAAATCGCGGTACTGCAGTCGCGAGACCCCCTTAGAGGCCGTGTCGAGCGCGCGTCTGTGTGTTTGTGGTCGTTTCGATCGATTTGTTCGTAGCTTCCCTACTGCTTTAGCTTATATATATACTGTGCCCTCGGCGCAAAAAGAGGGGTGTTTAAGTTTGACCGCTGTATGTCTCTGTCTGTATGTGGCACCGTAGCTCTTAAACGAGTGGACGGATTTGAATGCGCGTTTTTTATTTGATATCAGGCTTTCTACCGATGGTTCTTTTTTCCAACTTTTTGTTGGTGGAAAAGCTTCTGGGAAAGATGTAACGAATGTTGTCGTTATTTGTTCAGGCAGCACGCACCGCGTCCGCGTGCTAATATACAACCTCTCAGATTACGTGTACCACGTGTCTGATGAGAGCTCGGTGCTGGAGGAACGCTACTTCAGCCTGGAAGCGCTGCGGCCCGGCCAGCTGGTGGCGGGACGCGTGCTCAGCGTCGCCGATACGCAGGTCATTGTCACGCTGGGGAGGCTCAGAGGTGAGGCTAATTTAAAAGTACTACACTTTTAATTTATAATGGCCCGATGGTCCCAGAGATAGATTAGCGCTGTACGCAAGACTTTCATATTTTTTTATTTTATTTTTACCAATTTTTCCCATATTTTCATTAATTATTGTTTTTTTTTTTTCTTTAAATGTCAAAAAAATCTTCATTCAATTTAGGCTATAACAAGCATTTATATCATAAAGGTTTCTGTTAAAAATGACATTTTTAATACAAGTTTTTTTTGCTGATATACTTGCATTGTCATCTAAACTATATTTCCGTATCAAATTTTGATGCGATTTCAATTTGATGAGTTCCCTCATGTGAAGACGATCCTGGCTGGACCACCAAGATGTTACTATCAGATTATTGTATTGTCGCTAAATTTATAAGTATGCCAAATTTCAAGTCAATCCGACTACAGGAAGTGGGTCAAATTCAACTTGCAAGATTTGGCCCGCACATATACATACATGTTAAATAAAAGCTTGTAAAAAACAAAAAGACAAAGGTTTATAATATTACTTAGTAGGATGCAAGTTTGTCACACTTATTTGGTGCAGGATTTGTGCCGCATACGCATCTCACGGACGCCGGTATATACATCGATCCGAAGAGAGCCACCACCACCAAAATCAGCAAGAAGAAGTACAAGGTTCGTGTAGAAAAGGCCATAAAAGGTATACGTAGAAATTAAGCGGGGCCGCCAAGTTATCGGTAAAAGTCAAATTTTTTTGTACCTACACCAGCACCAATATCTGGCACAGCTAAGCGTGCATAGATATCGGTTTTTTTTATATAAGAGGGGGCAAACGAACATGCGGGTCACCTGATGGGAAGCAATCACCGCCGCCCATGGACACCTGTCAACACGAGGGGTATCACAGGTGCATTGCCGGCCCTTCGAGAGCTCCGGAAACACTGTCCCAGGAAACTGGTTCCATACTTTAGGATACGACTATTTCTAGAGCCGAACGGACGTGTCAGATATTCGTGTGTACTATTTCAGTTTGAAATTGACGGCAGGATGGCCAAGTGGTTAGAGAACCTGACTACGAAGCTTGAAGTTCCGGGTTCTATCCGCGGTCGGAGCAGATATTTGTATGAATAATACGAATGTTTGTTCTCGGGTCTTGGATGTTTAATATGTATTTAAGTATGTATTTATCTATATAAGTATGTTTATCCGTTGCCTACTATCCTTAGTACAAGCTTCGCTTAGTCTGCGACTAGATCAATTATTGTTGTTAAGTGTCCCATGATATTTATTTAATTAATTTATTATTAATTTCGTCTGTTTTAGGGGTTCCGTACCCAAAGGGTGCTAACAGAACCCTATTACTGAGACTCCGCTGTCTGTCTGTCTGTCCGTCTATCTGTCACAGGGCTCTATCTCTTGAGTCGTAATAGTAAGACACTTGAAATTGTCACAGATGATGCATTACTGTGGCCGCTATAACAACAAATACTAAAAACAGAATAAAATAAATATCTAAGGGGGCTCCCATACAACAAACTTGATTTTTTGCCGTTTTTTTGCGAATGTCTAATGTTGTATAGATAATGGTACGGAACCCATCGTGCGCGAGTCCGACTCGCACTTCTCCGGTTTTTTTTGCTGTTTTGCGATGTGATCTGCAGATGACTAATATTTTTCATTATTCTAACCTATCTTTCCACTTGACCGTTGCTAGGAGGGGCAAGAGGTGACGGCGCGCGTGTTGACGGTGGACCCGTTCAGGTTGAGGCTGCATCTGACGCTGAAGCCGACGCTGCTGAGTCCTGAGCTGGTGGCGCTCGCCGCGTATGAGGAGGCCGAAGTCGGGAAGGCGTACACGGGCGTTGTTAAGGTGAGGGGCTGTGGGGAATTCGATTAATGTAGCATTGGTTGGTATCGGATAAGTCTTTAAGCTGTCATGATTCCTCATTGAACTCATTTCGGAATTGACACAATTTGGCGCGGTCAAAGTATGGTAATAGGGTTTCCATTAGCGTGCAGCACCAGCGCTACCTACCCTCAATGCATGCCCCAGGCCGTATCTAAACTTTTAAGGACCTGTTTCATATCTGTGATGGCGTCGCATAAAATTTATCAAGGAATGAAACAGGTCCTAAATCTTTGATTTGTAGTCATGAAATACACCTTGTTTATGCATTGTAACTTTGTATCCAGTTCATCAAGGACTTCCTGCTGGTGAGCTTCTTCGGGGACGTGGTGGCGTACGTCCCGCGAGGCGAGGTGGCGCGCCCGCCGCCCGACAACCTGCGGGACGCGTTCCATCTCGGGCAGATCGTGAGTACCATTCTAGTTGATGATACAAGGTGTCAAAGAAATACGTTTTTGGTAAAAAAAAAAAGTTAATACAAGCTGTTACTCACTTGTTTTTTTTTGCCTGTCGCATTGCACTGTTTTTATCTCGACTGTTGAAGTTTAAGTTAGCAGCGTTCTAGACTACTGGACTAGTTCTTTCCATTTTAGTTTTTTTGTTAAATTAGCGAGAAAATAGTTTTTATGTTGTGTAAAATTAGTCGCCCTATTGGCGTATGTTAAGTATGTGTTTAAAGCTTGATTATATTCCAGGTTAGCTGCACCATCTTGCACGTGGATCCGGAGAAGAAGAGGATGCTTGGTACCCTGGTCACTCCGCCATTCTGGCCTGCGGTGAGTTCTGTGCCAAAAGACTACGAAAATCTTGCCACAGTCCAATTTACATTAAAGTGTATGAAAAGATAAAAAATACGTTGACATTTGGTTTTCAGAAAAGGCGTGATGAACTTACCAAACGTAGAAAGGGAACAGATGACAATGAAGCTCCCAAGAAAAAACTAAAAACTGAGCACAACACCGCTGATACAGAAGTCAAAAACAAAAAGAAAGACAAAAAAAGTAAAAATAAGATCGATGATGATGCAGATGAAGGTAAAGGCCGCGTAAATGAAGTTTCAGAAGAAAGTGATGCTATAGAAACAGACATACATGAAGATAGTGATCAAGCTTTGACGCCTGGAGATAAGGCACTGATAGATTTGTCAGATTGTAGCAGAAGTAAAGAATGGAAGAAGCGCATTGCAGCTTTACAAACTTCAATTAAATGCAGACTAAAGAGGATAGAAAAAATAAATAAGAAAATACTTAGCTTAGAGGAAAGCGGATTGACGGCTAAAAACAAGAAATACCATACAGCTATGCATCAAGATAAACTATCTGTTGAAGAGAGAATGAAGAAATTAGAAGACGCTCTGAAAACAGCACTAGAACAGTTAAGAAAAATAGACCCTGAATATGTAAAGAAAATGAAGAAAGCTGAAAAACAAAAACTAAAAGCAGAATCAAAGAAAACGCTTAAAAAAGCTGAAGGTGAAACTATAGATAAAGAAAAGGTAAAAGAAATCGTACAGAAAAAGAAAAAAAAGAAGTTAAAAGAGGCGGCAAAGATTGAAGAAAATGCTGAAAAAGAGGTTAAAGAGAGTCCTAAGAAAGATAAAGAAAACAAAAGAAAAGTTAAGAAAGGCGAAGAAGTAAAAGAAGTTGTAGATAAGAGTAAAGATATTAAAGTGGTGGAGAGTTTAGAGCCGGCGCTGGAGATGCCAAGCGCTAAAGAGTTCTGGTCGGAAAATGCTGATAACTTGGCGAAGACTGCAAAGGAGGATACATCTAGCAGCAGCGAGGATGAGGTATGTTAATCTAAATTAGCATCTTATTCAGTCCATATTCAATTATAAAACAAATACAACTACTTGACAACTGTATAGCTCAATGGTGTGCGACGGATTTTACTTGTCAGTCTCATCAGTCTTGCAACATCTTCGATTCACAGGAAACAGAAGCGCCAAAGAAGAAGCGGAAGAAACTATCAGCCGCAGAAAAGGTCGCCAAGGCTCGCGCGGAGGAGGAGAGGTTGCGGGAGTTGGAGCGGCGCGCGGCCTCGAGCGACGCCGAGCCGCGCTCGAGCGACCAGTTCGAGCGCGCGTTGCTCGCCAGCCCCAACTGCAGCCAGCTCTGGATCGCTTACATGGCCTTTCACCTACAGGTAAACTGGCTGTTCTCCTTTTTGCGGCGGGCTTTGGGAAACTATCGTAAAGAGCGTAAAACTATGCTGAAGATGCACATAATGTGCATAATGGTTTTATTTTATTGGAAAAGTTCGTATCTATCCTGCTCTCTCTAGCTCTCTGCCCTCTTAGCTTCAGTATCTATTGTGCAGCCACTTTGACATTTAACACGTTTCGAACTCAACCAGAGCTCAGATCTTCAGAGTAACACAACCGTTCACCATGCTACCGGATGTTAGACTTCTATGGGTTTGTGTGATTGGTGTGTGACCTTACAGTATGGAGGTGGAGGAACTGCATGAACATAAATTTCTTGCATAAACGTAGCTATAATAAGGTCGCGGGTGAGCCAATTGTTTTTTCACACCTCTCCTTCAGAAAAGTAACTTTTCCTCCCTGACGAGAGGGAGCAAAGTGCAACTTTTCTGGTCAAGGCTTTTCTAAGTGTTTTATTGTTTGTTTTATTATTTGTTCAGTCACCAAAGACGTTGTGCACAGGCGCCACGCCAAAATTCGTCTGGAACAGACGCGTAGGCCTGATGATGATGATTGCAAATTAAAAAAATTTAAGTTGATAATTGTAAAGCCATGCTATTTTCTATGCTGGTTGTTCTTTAATAATATTTAGTTTTTTTTTTTTAATTTCTTAATGCTCGGTGTGAAAAGTTGTATGAGCCACTCGGGAGCAAAATTATTTTCATCTTGGGCGTTAACACTTGAATCCCTCATTAAGCTCAGGATTCTACTTTAGAAATCCTTCGCTACATTCTGGATAAATACACCATTTTGCTCCCTCGTGACACAAATAACTATAGTTGATTGATATGGACCTCCGCAAAACGCCTGATTCAACAAATTTTCGCATTTGTATTTGTTTCCTATTTCCCACAGGCGACGGAGATCGACAAGGCGCGCGCCGTGGCCCGCAAGGCGCTCAATACGATCTCGTTCCGCGAGGAGCAGGAGAAACTCAACGTGTGGCTGGCCTTGCTCAACCTGGAGAACCGGTTCGGCACCAAGGTATGAATGAATGAAAAAAAGTTTATTACACACACACAACACAATATACTACAACTTTTACTAATGTTATAAATGCGAAAGTTTGTAAGTCTGTTTGTTTATTTATTTGTTTGTTTGTTACTGGATCACTTCTAAGCCGCTGAACCGATTTAGATGAAATTCGGAATGCAGTGAGTCCCCAGGAAGAACATAGGGTAGTTTTTATCCCGGAAAATTGCATGTTTCGGGGGATAGCGATAAAAGTTGCAAGAAAAGGTACTTCTTCTTGAAGGATAAAAGTATAATTACAAATGTAAGTGAGAGTTGTACCAAGTTACTTAACTATAACCAGTCCTGAGGTTCCGTTTGCACCAGAGATGTGCGAAGATGTGTTGCGACGAATGTGTTTGTCATGAACGAATAGAAACGGTTCATTTACATAGCCTCGCTCCGCTCAACTGTTTCCACTAGAGCTGTGCTGTGCGAGGATAGGTAAATTGAAGCGTTTCTATTGGTTCATGAAATACACATTCCTCGCACATCTCTAGTGGAAACGGAGTCTAAGCCCACTCTCCCCGCAACCTGTCTATCCACCCTCGCCGTACTGGTTGGGGTAGCCATACGAACGTCTCGGATAAAATGGCTTGTTTTATGCTTTCAATGTACAATCTACTATTTTTCCCAAACCCTATTCAGGAGTCCCAACAGAAGACCCTAGAAGACGCGCTCCAAATGAACGACACCTTCAAAATCCACTCCAAACTGCTGGACATATACGCAGACACAGCCAAGAGCCAGGAACTGTCTGCCCTCGTGGACCTCATGCTGCGCAAGTATAAAAGGGACCCGCGGAACTACACGCTCTGCGGCGCCGCTTGCTACAGGCTGGGGCTGCTGGACAAGGCCCGGCATGTCATGCAGAAAGCTGTGGCGGTGCTCGAGAAGAAAGAACGTAAGTTGGTCACGCGGAAGACCGCCTGGCGATGTAATAAACTCGCGATTCGCTAGATGGCGTTGCTTTCAATTGATTCAATAATTTGTTGAATCAGGTCAAGCCCGGTTCATATTTATCTGTCGTGTTGAGTCTCTCTATGCTGTTATGCTCTCTGTCTCTCTCTCTATGCTTGTGATGCGACACAACGCAAGCCGTCACAACACACTGCATCAGGTAAATGTGAACATAACCATAAAACACGACAGATAAATGTGACCCGGCTTTACTTTGCGGAGGTCCCTGTCAATGAACTGAAAACAGTTAGTTTGCTCACCCGCGACAACTACGTCTATACAACAGATGTGTGTTCATGCAGTTCCTCCGCGTCCACGCTGTAAGAATTCACACAAATCACACAAACCCAACTATCACTGCCACCACACTACACTGACGCGTTTCGAACTCAACCAAAGCTCATCTTCAGGGCAACACACATACAACAACAGTATATGGGGTATATTAATAATGAACAGGTAAATTTAGTATCTTCCAATAATTCTTGTTTAATTAATTAAACAGATTGCGTTTTCTCACTGTTGCTTCGAAAAGGCGACAAGCATTGTCATAAAATTTAACCGCACCCATCGTCTGTATTTCCTAAGGCTCTTCAAGGCTAGAGTGAATAGGCTGTTACTGAACCAGTGGGATACACCTTTGTCATCTGCAAGTGAGATAGGCGTCAATCACGTGTCAGATTTTAACCCCCGACGCAAAAAGAGGGGTGTTATAAATTTGACCGCCATGGTTGTCTGTCTGTGGCACCGTAGCTCTTAAACGGGTGGACCGATTTGAATGCGGTTTTTTTTAAATTTGAAATCAGGTTTTTCTAGTGATGGTTCTTAGACATGTTTTCTAAAAAATCACTTCTTCCAGACGTGTCGGTGCTGGTCCAGTTCGCCTTGCTCGAGCGAGCGCACGGCGAGCGCGAACGAGCGGAGGCGCTCTTCGAACAAGTGCTCGCCGTCTACCCGCAGAGAGTGGACGTGTGCGCGACTTACGTCGACATGCTGATGAAGACCGGGGATGTGCAGGCCGTGAGGTCAGTGCTGGCATCGTCTTGTTCTCATCATCACGGATTATATACGTCCCACTGTTGGGCAAAACAGCACAGTGCGGATTGGGATTGGGATTTTTATTATCACCTTGTATTTATGCATATAGTCTGTATCATTCTTGTATTTGTATGTCTAGGACTTATTATTTGTTCGTAGGTCTACGGCAATTTTTGAAAAAATATTTAATAGTTTTTCTTTTACAAATATACAATTTAACTCGCAAATGGTAAATTAGAATTACGAACATCGTACGTTCTCATTCGACTTCGGGCATCTAATGGGCTCTCTTTTATTTTATTTATTAAGGCAACAAACTGTTACATTTCAATGCAGCAATGTACATAATATATACTAAAGAACCAATAGTTCCATTAATTATAATATAAACTATAACTAATGCAAGCGCAAAACAAAACAGTTTAACCTACAACATCGTTCTCTCGTTCGTATTTACTTATTTACCGCCCTTACGACACAATCTACTATTTGTTCACAGGCAAGTAATGGAGCGCATGACGTCACAGAAGTTGCCAGCCCGAAAAATTAAAGTGCTTTTCAATAAATGGGCGGAAGTTGAAGAGCGAGCCGGCGACGTTGCGCAAGCCGAGCAAATACGACAGCGCGCCGTCGAGTACATAGAGAAAGCAAAGTTTTAATTAAAAATAAAGTGTTATTTTTAATAAGGGTTTTATTTCAACAAGGTATCAAAACAACATGAAAAGCTAAACACTACAAATACTTAAACATATAGGTCTTACTAGTTTTTATGTTGTTATTATTATTGTTCCAAGCAGTTTCGTTGGTCGGTGGGAGCGGTGGTGGCGGTGGCGCACCATTAGTCGCCACGCTCGTCCTTTCTGGCACTGAATTTTCAATAGTATGGCTACTAGGTCTAAGTTTAGAATTGGCCGGCAAATATCCTCCGTAAATAGACACCGGTGCGCAAATCTCGTAATTCAATTTCGCATAGAACTCTTCCTGCCCTTTCGTAGACAAATGCAACATCTTCAACTGAAGTACGTTTTTAGAGTAATTTTCAATGTGTCTCATTAAATAAGTTCCTAGCTTCTTTCCTCGCAAAGCTTTACTTATCACTACGGTTTCTATAAAGCAGCTTTCTGGAATACTGGGTATAGCGGTGAGTTTACAATGGCCTAATACTTGTTTTCTATCTTTTACTAAAATAAAACTGGTCGGTAGGTTGTCACGCGAAGCTTGTAAGGACATCATCCTGGCGGTCTCACCGCGGGGCCACTCATCATTTATCAAATCGCAGGTTTCTTTCAAGAATTCAGGATAATTATGTAGAGGCAGCACTTCGAGTATTTCGGATTCCATGATTACGTTTTAAGCCTGGCGACAAATAGTAGAAATTAGGAATTTGATATGGTATCCCCGTTATTGACATCTGTCAAAAGCTATAAACGAAAGCGAAATCTATAACGAATTTGCATATTTTTCGTAAGATAACAGCGTAAACAAATAAATAACTGGCTACGAACCTTGATAAATTCATTGCACATCTTGCCCATCACATTTTAACACAACAACTGAGGTGAGTGTATATTTAAATGTGGTTTAAACGCAGCGCAAGTTCACTTGCGTGCGGCAGAGACAGAACTAACCTATTTTTATCTGTCACACGCATGCACCGTTCTCGTTCGTTTAACTTATTTCACGTAATGCAATGTTTATTGCGACCACACATCGAGGCCAGTTAGGTAATGCCGGAAGGAATGCACTAGGAAATAAACAAACAAATTGTTTATCCCGTTTTCGAGATTACAACGCGAGTTGTTTCGGTCCAGCGCTCTGGATTCGCGACGTTTGCTTCTGACCGTACGCCGGTTTTGCATTTTATGACCATGTGAAGCCATTATCGCGTAAACAAGTTTTAACATAAACTCGGAAGATCTGTTGTTTTGGGAATTCCATGGTTTTTGAATATGTTTTACATGCGAGAGCAAGGCAGTCATATCTATTTGATACATTTTAATAAGAATAAATCTACTTATTTTTCCACCACTATGTTACAATATGAGAGCTTATATAACAAACCCTAGGTATGTAATTAGTACACTTAGCTATGTCAGAGGAATTGGTGCCCTAACTAGATACAACCTGTGCATCACAACATCAGGTCTCTGGTTCTTCGGTGTCTATAAGTACTGCACTGCTAGAGTTTAAATAATGGTATTAGGTATATGGATTTAGCTACGGGCCTAGTAGAAGAAAGAAACCATTTATTTTTGACATTACCTAAAATAAAATAAACAAATGAAATACCGTACCACATATGCTGATTTATCTGTTTCCATTTCAAACATGTAAAGGGGTTACTTTAAAATGCAGAGTCTACTTTGGAAAACAGTTTTTACACCATATCCTTATTTTTTTTAGACCATCTGTGGCAGTGGAATACCTACCTTTATAAATTACCTAACTTTTTACTTCATTTGTTTAATCCATCTAGGAATATTTGGGTTTTTATAACCATTTTAAAACTATCAAAGTAACCCCAAAATGTTTTAAAGTACCCTGGTTTACGGCAGTTATTTTAACTATTATTTACATTTTTATAGTTCAAATGGATGATGATGATGATGTTCCCACACTCTCGGCAGACACATTTGCAGCGCTGCAAGAGTTCTACGCCGAGCAGGAGAAGCGACAGGAGATATTTGACAAGTTGCAGGCTCAAGACCAACTCAAGGAGAATATACTCTTTGATGAGAACTGGGTGAATATCTTTCAACCATATAATTTGTAATAAAAAAATCAACCAAATTGATAACCTACTCCTTTTTTAAGTCAGTTAAAAATATAAATTTGAATTAAATGACTTAGTGCATGGAAAAATAATTAAAGCTTACTTTTGTGTTTTATGTACATTAAAGTATTTACATACATACATACATACATAAAAGTAAAATGGCGTGGTTCCAGCAACTAAGTCAATTCTGGTACGATGAGGCGACAGTGCAGGCGCTAGTGCGGGCCGCGGACCGCTGCGTGCCGGCCGGCGGCCGCGTGGCGCTGCTGTCCTGCCCCACGCTGTTTGTGCCCATCAAGAGGCAGCTGGGAAACCGCGCCTCAGGTATGGACCGGTACCCCCGGAGTCCCCTCAGACAGTGACATAATATGCTTAAGTCCAAGATACCAGAGCCCAAAAATGAAGTTGAATGTAGGTAGAGAATGGAATGGAATGTGGCATGATGTAGTTAGTTTTTTTTATTTTTATTTGACTGGATGGCAAACGAACAAGTGGGTCTCCTGATGGTAAGAGATCACCACCGCCCATAGACACCTGTAACACCAGGGGGATTGATGCGTTGCCAACCTAGAGGCCTAAGATGGGATACCTCAAGTGCCAGTAATTTCACCGGCTGTCTTACTCTTCACGCCGAAACGCAACAGTGCAAACACTGCTGCTTCACGGCCGGATTAGCGAGCAAGATGGTGGTAGCAATCCGGGCGGACCTTGCACAGGGTCCTACCACCTGCAAAAGTTGCTAGTGCGATTGTATGCGTCAAGGTGATTTTTCACCGGCGAGGCCGCCTCGCCTCGCCGGTGGAAAATCACGAAAATTCCGAGCCAATAAGATTGTGGAAATGGCAACTGTTTATGTGGTTCAATATGAAATATTTTTGCAATTGACTGTATTGATATTTAATAGTAAAATTAAGAAAGAATAGTGTTACATAATGGCCAGCCATGACAACCATATTGTCCTCTGGAGGGCGAAAAATGTTTCTACTTTTTCATATAGGCGAGCGCCATGCACCCCTTATACCCTCTGTAACCTTCTGGATGGAGCCAAAAAACCTTTCATCCATCAAGACTTTCATTTCAGTATCCCTGCTGGAATATGACCGCCGGTTCGAAGTCCACGCGCCAGACTTCATCTTCTATGACTACAACACCCCAGACAAGCTTCCACCGGACTCCCTCCACTCCTACGACTTGGTAGTCGCGGACCCCCCTTTCCTCTCCGAAGAATGCATCACCAAGACATCAGAAACCATCAAGCTGCTAGCCAAAGACAAGATTGTGGTCTGCACGGGAGCAGTCATGAAGGAACATGTGGAAAAGCTACTGGAGCTGAAGCTGTGCGAGTTTCAGCCGCACCATAGGAACAATTTGGCTAATGAGTTTTGTTGTTATGCTAATTTTGATTTGGATGGCGTGCTTAGGTGATGATTTGCTAATGGAAAGTCTAGATTGATGGCAATGCAAGAGTACATTGCGTAGAAAAGAACACTACATTCGTAATATTTAAAAACTAACTCAAGTTTTAAGTTAAGACTTGAAAATTATGACTAAGATGTGCCGATATTATTGTTACGATTCATTGAAAATATTGGTATTTATTTGTACACTTTGATTTGATTTTATATTCTAAGTTTGTTATTTGATGCAGATTTGAGTTTTATAAGCTAAGTAAAAAAACTTTGTTATATTGTAACAATTGAAAATTCTTATTAGAGTAAATATAGTAAAAATACATAGTTATAAACCATATTGCATTTCCACTAAGATTTTCATTTGAAAAATTGTGCCAATTTGTTGATTTATCGATGTTATATGTTTTACATGCTAGTAGCTACTAATTATAAGTGGTACACAAATAAAACAAATAATTATTAAAACACATTGCATTTATTGTTCTCCTTAGTAAATCTTTTACATTATGCTGGTTAACATTTTTATTAAATTCTCTCGAAGTTAAAACTTTCTATTCGTCTAGCTGGCGATAGCCGACCATAAACAGCGGTAGTACGCGGCCGTCGGTGACATCAGAGTGTAAATCTATGGGTCAAATCAAAGAGGGGTCAAATTCACATCTTTCTGCTAAGCTCTTGACATTTTGTGTGACTGATATATATATGGTGCCGCCATTATTCGAACAAAATAAAGTTGTTGTTGTTTTTTATTAAATATGGCTCTGTCCATTGGAGGACAATTTTGCCAGTGTCTAGTAGTTTTTGCCGTTGTACGGTAAAAAAAATCTAGAAAACGAAATATGAGAGGTAATGGTAGATGAACGATGACAGCGCGAATCCCAAAATAAAGTTATTACAGTTATACTCATATGTCACATAAGAAAACTGAAACTTAACGTGACATTACAGCCCCCTTGAGTCTTATGACATTGCCTTGGCCGATCGATCTGCTGGCATATGCGCTGAAATATTTGCGTTGAAAGAGACGCACTATATATATAGTTCATAGTGTGAGCGACAGAGACGACAAAAGCGCAACAGCTTTACGTAACTCGCACGATACACGTACATATCTGGAACTTGCACATGTTCGTATAATTAATTAACTTGTATGCTCCTGTCGTATTTGTATACTAGGATCGAAATTCATATCGTGGCGTCCCGCTCACGCTAATAGAAAGGGATGTTATCATACGAACTTCGAATTAGCCCCCTGGAGAAGGTCTGAGGGTAGAGGAAGTGGAGCGGCCGCTTGGGAAGAGTGGCGTAATAAACCAAATTCGTTGGACGTTTTTGAGAAGCTCTCTCCTTTGAGTGTACTTACATAACGTCGCACAAAGGCTGCCAAAAGGCAACTTCACACTGTCACGCTTTTCAGCTAGCGCGGGCGCTGCCAGCTAGGTACAATCAGCAGCAGAAGCGGACGAGTGGTAGACTTCAAAATTAACTACATGTCTTTTTTCAACAATGGGGCAATGAGGGTACCACATGGTTCGAAGAACAGATAGGCGCTGGGGGAGAAAGGTCCTCGAGTGACCACGAACCGGAAGACGAAGCATCGGCAGGCCTTCCACTAGATACGGAGAACCGGATGCAAGGCATTCTAAGGAGACTTTCGTTCAAAAGTGGATGTCTTCCGGCTGACGATGGATGATGCTGATTGTAAAGGAAATAAAGTGTGAGCATGCCATTTTGAGCTCCATCATCGCTCATCCACTTTTAGTGACTATATTTGCACAAAATTTTTCAAGCTAATGAGTAGTTCCGGCTTTTCTCGCACGGTTTCAAATAAAATTGTGTCACCGACGGGAGTATGCCGATGTCACCCACGGACGCGTAACACCGCGACATATCTTAATACCATTTTTTTTTATTCGACTGGATGGAAAACGAGCAAGTGGGTCTCCTGATGGTAAGAGATCACCACCGCCCATAAACATCTGCAACACCAGGGGTATTTCAGATGCGTTGCCAACCTAGAGGCCTAAGATGGGATACCTCAAGTGCCAGTAATTTCACCGGCTGTCTTACTCTCCATTCGCTTACCAGTGCAGGTTCACTCATATAAAATTGGTAAATTGCTAACTGTTGAGAGATTTCAGACATGAAAATAGACATTCTACTGAAACATTGGAAACTGATGTGAAATCCTTACGGTATAATTGTAAGAGCACTACATACAACATACTGTAGTTTTTTTATTTGTGAATCATAGATTTAAAATACATTATGGTTTAACTAAGATGAGACTAATAAATTTGACAGCTGTTTGTTAATTTAACACGTTCGGCACCAGTGACACAATGGCTTATTAGTTCTTACTCCTTTGCCAGTGACACGTATTTGTGACTGCTGTGGGATATGCGCTATGCCTATATGGTGCTAAGCTATTCAGCTTTGGCACCGTTCCGCTAAACCCTTACGCTATACCAGCCTTTAGGAGGTACGAATTATTTTGACACGACATGTGTGTTACTGGCATAGGAGTAAAAACTAAAGAGTCACAGACGTGGGTTCACTGGCACCGAAATGTATTACGTCTGTGACACGTATACGTGTCACTGGCATAGAAGTGATTTCTGTGGGATATGCGTAGGCATAGTGTAAGAGCTTTGTGGATCGTTGCCGGGGCCGAACGTGTTAAAAGGGTCACTAGATCCTTACAGGGTCTCATTTATGAGCTTATGATAGATCCATTACGGTATGTGGTATTATAAATCTATAAAGTGAACCCACACGCATCCAATAATATACCTACTCCAATGTTAATTTACGAATGAATTAAGAATCATCAATATAACCTAATGGACAATCTATCGTAAATTACTATAAATTCTGCTCCTACATATTAAAATAAATATCCACTTTTTATTATTAAAATTGATTATTAACTCGGTAATTATAATTAGTTTATAATTTTGGTGTTATAATACCTACATTCATTGTAACTAAATAAAATAATACTATTACTACGAGACACCTTCAATCTTAATGTGAAAATATATGAGTAAATAAGTATGTGATACTTAATATAACTATGAATATCATATAAAACAAGTATATTAATCTTACAGTCGTATATTGGTCGCGTAAGCTTAGCTTAGATCTAGTCTAGAAAGTTTATTCAACAACTACTTATACAGCCATTTTATGCCGCCAAGGTTTTAAATGCAGGCAACAAGGTGTCTCGTGCAATTTAATTCAGAATCTAACAAAAAAAAAACACCAAAATACATAAAAAAAGTTAATTAATGGCTTACAGTGCGAAATTTGTACTAAAAATAAATTATTAACACATTTCTAATTGTAAATATTATGAGGATCTCTAACACTACACGGGACTAATTTTTACAAGGAAGTTTTCAAATGTCTTCGGCTTGTTAGAAAAAAGTTCGTTCCGTCAAAACTTGCTAATGAGGGTTTATTGACTGGCGGTATATCGCTAGATGGCGTTAGTATCGAAAGGTCCGTTTGACGTTACAGTCTTTCTTGCGATTGGCTCATTTAGTAATTCAACCAATCACTAACGAGACATCCGGTAGCATGGTGAACGGTTGTGTTGCTCTGAAGATGAACTCTGGTTGAGTTCGAAACGCGCGAGTGTAGCGTGGTGCTGGTGATAGGTGGGTTTGTATGATTTGTGTGTGTTCTTAGTGTGGAGGTGGAGGAATCGCATGAACATTGAACACACATTTCTCTTGCATAAACGCAGCTATTATAAGGTCGCGAGTGAGCAAATTATTTTAGTTCATTGATATGGACCTTCGTAAAGTAACCCCTGATTCAATATCCAGATCAAATCTGTCACACGAACCTCATGATGCTAACTCCAGCCAGAGGGCCTACTCCGAAAATCGAAGTTCGTATCGTACCGTCCTCTCACACGGTAAATAAAATACCTAGTATAAGTGTCAGTGGGAAAGAACGAAACGAACTTGGATTTTCGAATTTCGTAGTAGCCCCGCTGTCACAGAAACTCATTAATTTAACACTTCTAATAAGCTTTAACGTTATTCCGTGTAGCGTTAGAGTCTTCATTGCCCTTTCCTTATTTCTAATTGAATCAAATGACAGACCCACATACAGATACACGGAATTCATAACTCCTAACAAGATCATTTACTTGTTCTAACTACGAAGGCCGTTTTTCTACTCTCGGGGTGGCGTTAAGCCTTTAAGGTGCAGCCACATGCAGCCGCTCGACGCTCGTTTGCAGCGATAAATCTGGTCACGTGACCCTATTTTGAATTTCCCGCGACTCGTCGCTGCGTCGAACAGCAGCGTCAATTGGCTGCTTGCTGGAATGATCTTGGTCTTGCAAGCTGATTCCTTAACCTCCTTTAGTGACAGTCGTGGCAGTGGTACAAATAGGTATAAAATAAATTGGAGTGAATGAAAACAAAAGAGAACAGTGTTTTTTTTTCGAAATTGAAGAGATTTTTTTTCCAGCGATAAAGCCAGCATTTTTAGCTTTGTCGCTATATGTGACCAGATTTGACGCTGGAAACGAGCGTCGAGCGAATACATGTGGCCGCACCTTAAGAAACTGTTTTAAACTTACAGAAAACGAAAGTGTGCGCGACTCACGATGCTTTAGCACGCATGCGTATTGGCTTTACATGGAAAAGCTCATAGAAGCGATGCCTTCGCGAGTCGCCGAAGAGAATTAAACATAAAAAAGAGGTAGACAAATAAAAGAGCTGAGAGCATTATGTACAAAAGATTTTTTATCATTTTAAATTCAGACAAAATAAATATTAGAGGGGTGTCACATAGATTGTAAGATCAGAATTATAACTTTTTTTATTAATTTTTTATATTTGTAAAATAGTGACGTATCTACCTCTTTTGTAACGTATTTTTAAACACTATCTAGTGATAAAAAAAAACCTCCTTATACTAAGCGCATCAAGCAGGTACTACCGTATAAAGATTAACAAAATATACAAAATTAAATCCATCGCTAAATCAGCATTTGTGCCAACAAATCATAAAAATACACTTATATCACAACCATAGCTATGCATAATAACTATGTATTTTGGGGTCATAGAGAAAAATTCAACTGATATAGTATATTCATTATAAGCCATATGAATACTATGTTATATACAAAAATACTACTGTCATTTAAATTGATATAATTTATATTATATGATATACGCAAGGCCTTACATTCCATTTCAATTAATTTAAACTTTGCTATGGACATTTCATACTTTAAAGTGTACAGAGCCGAACTTAAGGCACTCAATAACATTAAAATACACTGATCAGGTATTATTTATGATATAAACATACTATAGTATAATAGGAGAACTTCTACATATATACTACTTTATATCTTGTGACCACCAGTGTCTCTTATAAATTGAAGATAGGCTATAAGAGTGTGAAAACGTGAATTCTGTATTCTACCAATAGATTCTAGTTAAGAATAGCTCTTATTGACTTTATTTTTTGTCTATGCCTAATAGAGACAAGTATGTTAAATTATTTAAAACTTAAAAATAATTTGGTAGTCTACATTCAAGACTTCTGGCGGCAGCCGAGAGTTGAAGCTGGAATAGTTAAATATAGATACACTGCATGAAAAAATATATAATATATATTTCTAAACATCAATGTCCATAGTAAAGCCGCACCCTGTTTGATTTTAATTATTTAAATTAATGCAAATATATACACGGAACGAATTATGTTGTAAATTTTAATTATTAAATTATTAAAGTTGTTATTTAAACTATATTAAAAGCTTTCCCGGGCGTACTCGCGGGAGTAAACTAGTCCTATTGTAAAATTGACTTCCAACAAAATTAATTCATGGTCGAAAGTAATAGAAAATATCACATTAACAATATCCTAACTACAGAATCAACATTCGTTTCATTATATCTAAATTCATACTCTCTGCGGACTCCCGGCGATACAGCATCAACAATTTTAAGTGGCAACTATACCTTGACAATCTTGTGCGTGTCACATGGTAGAACCCTGTCGCACTTGTCAAAAAATCTTGATACAGCACAGCAGACTGACACATACACACACACACAGACAGCAGAGATTCCCTGCGACAAGGTACCACCGAGTGTCACATACGAACTTGTCAAGGTAAAATCACCAGTGAACGGCACGGACGGTACAACAGCTCGGGATTGTGAGTAGAAATCTTAACATGGACATGATTATAATGCCGCGATGTTGTTCGGAATAGTAATTCTATCGGGTGTTATATATATACTTATAAACAGACGGTTAAATATTTAAAAATGAACGAGTAAATTATTTTTATTTGAATGTAAAATGTTAAGTTGCACTTTTTATTATTTTGTATTCATATTAAATGTGCTACTCAACCCTTTGGCCTTTTCCGCCTAATTGGCTTAAGTTCACTTCTCTGTTATTTTTCGTGTATGACCAAACGCACAGTT
>NC_133482.1:1393219-1424688 GCF_025370935.1 Choristoneura fumiferana | reverse complement strand
CGCGGTGTTCCCTCGGGAACTGTGCATTTTTCTGGGATAAAAAGTAGCCTATGTCACTCTCGGATCCATAAACTATCTCTTATGCCAAAAATCACGTCGATCCGTCGCTCCGTTACGGCGTGAAAGACGGACAAACATACAAACACACTTTCACATTTATAATATTTGTATGGAAGTATGGATAATATTACATTAATATTTAATTTTTTATGTATTTCTATGTTTTTACTGTTCATTATTGTTATTTTTCTTTAATTTAATTCTAATTTGACATTGCAATTTTATTTTCGGCTGACTTTTAATGGTATTTCGTTTACTATTATACATTATTAATTTCATTACACTTTAATAATTTTTTTTATATAATTTCTGTAATAGCGGGATGTCGAATGACAGTCACTTTGTGGTTATACAGTTTATTAGGAAGATACACATTACAACATATAATAATGAAAACACTAGACATGCGTATAGCTCGATCTCGGTGGTAGATCGATACCGAATGATAATCAGTGGCCGGCGCGGCGGTCACTCGCGCGGCATCGCGCATGCGCTGTGCGCGGCGCAGGCGATGAAAAGAGCAATGGCGCGCGGTTGCTAGGCGGCCGCGTGTTGTCAAGCGGCCACAGAGTATACGGCGGCGGATAAGCGACAAGCAACAGGGTACCGTGAGCGCGGCTATGGGTTCCGCGTTACATTTCTTATTTATTATTAATGTATTTTTTCAGAATGTAAAAAATATTTTTCTAAAGCTTAATTATTGTTACCACTGTTACGCTTTTAATACCTTTAATATTTACTAATTTTCCTATCTAAGAAATTTTTAGTTTTCTATCATCATCCTAGTTATTATTATAAACGGTATGTTTGTTAGAGGGAACAAGTTCGTGAGCTACCAGCCATGTTCCGTCCGGGGCAGTACATAGCCCTGCAGGTGCTGGAGTCAGGGACCGAGGTGATGCTGTCTGCGATGCCACAACACGTCAACTCTGGGGACGCATAGCGACCTGCAGAAAGGTTAGTGCAGTTATAAAGTAGTTTTTTTTAGCATTAGTGTTCCGTGGCTAAGTGAAGGCCCCACTGTGGCCTGTGTGGATCTTTACTAATATTATAAATGTGAAAGGAAGTTCGTTTGTTGGTTGGGCTAAAGTACAGTCGAGTTCATAAACTTGAGAGCAAAAATTGAAAATATCTGAACACGCTTTTACGCCGTTAACAATAGTCTTGTTCAGATATATTTTTTAATCTAATTTTTGCTTAAAAGTATAAACTTAAACTCGACTGTACTAAACTGCCATCCATCCCAGCCTATATACGTCCCACTGCTGGGCACAGGCCTCCTCTCAGAATAAGAGGGCTTGGGCCATAGATCCCACGCGGGCCCAGTGTGGATACTACGAAACTGATTATGATGAAATTTGTATGTTGTCTGTCAGAGGCGGCACTTTATGAACATAAACAATAGACAGGGATAGGGATTGTTTGATGTTTCGAGATGTACGGAACTCTCGGTGCGCGAGTCCGACCCACACTTGGTCGGTTTTTACCCGACTGTTTTATCTTTTCTTTAAGTTTATCAAATCATGTAACCAGAAAGTATATTAAAAAAAAATTTTTTTTTTAAAGAAAGAGAAAATATATTTATTTAACGTCATACATAAAACATCACAATCACATAAAAAAAAAACATTTTCTTTGTATGATTTCTTTACAGAATTCCCCGACACTTTAAAATTTGGCTGTCAATATTTACAGGTGACATACTGCAGGCTGCAGTGTCGTCTGTGGAAGATCACGGATATGTCATGGACATTGGGGTGCCCCACACCAGGGCCTTCCTGCCCAAAGGGGACGCCAACCCTGACATCGAACTAGGTATGACTTATTTCTTTACAGCTGCCGCAGACTTATAATTTCAAGTTGGCCAACTAAGTTGCACTGTATACCAATACAGTAGTAATTTAGTTGGATAAATGTACAGGTTATCATTAAGTTACTGGTCTATTACAATTTAGTTGGCCAAGTTGAAATTAAAAGGGGGTGTTTCACCATCCTTTGATTAGTGTTATCTGGCGGTTAGGTGTGATGCCGTCTCTATTTGTTTTGTTCGAATAGACGGAGACGGCATCACATTTAACCGTCGGTTAACGCTAATCAATGGATGGTAAACAGCCCCTAAGTCTGCAGGCCCACTTTAAACTTTGAACTAATTATCTAACCCTGGGGTTTACATGCGCTCGTCAAGTTTCTTGCCGGATTCTTCTCAACAGAGCTTTTTCCGAACCGGTGGTATTTTTTGGGTGACACTCTTTCCCGGCCCGATAATACCGACATGGAAATACCGACCCTGTTTTTCGTGTACACGCCCATAGAAGCTCATGTCAGTTTCTATGGGCGAAAAACGGTTGGTATTTCCATGTGAGTATTATCCGGGCCGGGAAAGAGTATCACCCGTTTTAGGGTTCCGGAGCCAAAATGTCAAAAACGGAACCCTTATAGTTTCGCCATGTCTGTCTGTCTGTCTGTCTGTTCGTCCGCGGCTTTGCTCAGGGACTATCAAATTTAAAGTGCAAATTTTCATTAAAATCGAGCGTCCTCCTCCCCCCTCCCCTCTAAAGTCTAAACCGGTCGGTGGAAAAACTTGAAAAAATTCGGGATGGTAGTCAGTATATCAAACATTCAAGGAAAACTATATCGGCTAAGTTTGCTTGAGAATTATTAGTAGTTTAAGAGTAAATAGAGAGAGAGAGAGAGAAACATTTATTTAGACATATTCGATACACATAAAAATACATTAGATGGAGAGAAAAAAATAATAATAATAACAGCCTAAGGTATAAAATATACCTAAACTATGGTAGATTCCGTATAAAATACGAAATCCTTAGAAAAATATGACTTAATTTTTTCGTAATGGCTACGGAACCCTATTTCGGGCGTGTCCGTCACGCTCTTGGCCGGTTTTTTTGACATTCGTAAGATGTTTTGACTTTGATTTGGTAGACACGGGCGTGCTGGCGTGGACGTGCGTGAAGTCAGTGACGGTGTCCCCCGGCAACAGCATCGTGGCGCTGAGCGGGGCGCTGCCGGCGCTCCAGCGGGCGCTGCGGCGCAAGCGCGGCGCGCTGCTGCCCGGCGCCGCCGTCGAGTTCATCGTCGACAAGGTACCTTAGTCCTGTCCTGCTAATATTAAATGCGGAAGTTGTGTGAGAGTATGTTTGTTACTTCTGCACACTGAAACGGCAGGACGGATTTGGATGAAATCAATCCTACTAATATTATAAATGCGAAAGTTTGTGAGTGAGTGAGTGAGTGAGTATGTTTGTTACTCCTTCACGCTGTAAGGCTGGACGGATTTGGATGAAATTTGGTATGTAGATAGCTGGACATCTGGAATAAAACATAGGCTACTTTTTATTCCGATATTCCCACGGGATAGGGATAAAATCTCGAAACAACAACCGCTGGGCTTAGAGTCATGAAATTTGACATGATACTTTTTCATGCAACGTCAATGAAAACCACGATTTAATTTTCGGGAATTCCCACGGGAATTTTTAAAAATCCCAAAATTTCAATTCAGCTGCTGGATCTAATGATTTACGTGTGCGAAGCCGCGGGTAAACATTAGTATTTCAAATGCGAAAGTTTGTGAGTGAGTCTGTTTGTTACTTCTTCACACTGAAACGGCAGGACGCTTTTGGATGAACTTTGGTGAAAAGTTAGTTTATTAAATTTAGATTAATAAAACATATGATACTTTTTATCCCGATATTCCCGCGGGATAGGGATAAAAATCGTTGAAAGGTTGACTGAAAGAGATCCCTTTAAGGGATAAGTTCGCCTTTGTACATCTTATTATCCTGTGTTCTGTTATTTTCATCTGTTTTTATGTACAATAAAGAGTTTTACAATACAATACAAAACAAAATCTCTAAATAACAATCACTGGGCTTTGCTATGTAGGTAGCTGGACCTTTGGAATAACACATAGGCTACTTTTTATACCGATATTCCCACGGGATAGGGACAAAATATCGAAATAACAACCGCTTGGCTTAAAGTTGAAATTTTGGACAGTTGTTCTTGACAAAACCTCAAGACCACGACATACATTTTGGAAATTCCCAGGGGAAAATTTTGTAAAATCCCGGAATTTCTATTGTAACTACCATATCGAATAGTTTACGCATGTGAAGCCGCGGGTAAAAGCAAGTGATATTATAAATGTTAAAGTTTATTAGTAACGGCGCCCGATCTACGGGAGGGCAAACCGAGCATTTGCCCAGACCGGCAATAAAGGAGGGGTTTCAAAATTGACTTTATTCCTGTCTTCCAACCTAGCCATCCACAACCCACCGTTAGAGCGTTTTCAGATTATCCGAGCCGATATCGGATCATATTTCATACATTTTACTTGCCCCGACATCGTATCGGCGTCCGATACCGATATCGGGTCGGATAATTTGAAAACGCTCTTAGTGTATGCATAGGGCTGCTAAATTTATCTTTGTCTGGAGCGACTAAACAGCTAGATAGGAAACACACCCGGTTCCTTCACGCTAAGACTTTTTTTTTACTGCTGGACATCATTGGAATTGTATTTCGATTATACCTACATTATTTTTTGTATACATTTGCCGCTCCTTTTGTGAATTTCTAATTATTAGTGTTTATGTATTTTTTCCAAAGGTAATAAATATTTGGTATTTACCAGCGCTTTTGAACTTTGCTTTGAAACTTGACATGTTTTTTTTCTGCAGCCTCTGGACAATGGCATCGAAGGCCACGTGTTCAGCGACACCACAGCTTACATCCAGCGGTTCCACGCCGACAATGTCAAGGGGAAGAAGCCGGCGCTCGGCCAGAAGGTAACAAACTAGCTTCTTGTTGATATGTTGTAATATTACGGCATGGTTTTGATTTGTTCGTTATTCTTTGTAAGTAAAGTGGTTCAGAATAATTACTATAACCAGAGAGCGTAACTTTGGTGCCGATGACAGATGTATGGCTTAATGCAGGGCACTACATCATCCAAGCCTATATACGTCCCACTGCTGGGCACAGGCTCCTTTAGAACAAGAGGGCTTGGGCCATAGTTCCCACGCGGGCCCGTGCGGATTGGGAACTTCACACACACCATTGAATTGCTTCGCAGGTTTTGCAGGTTTCTCACGATGTTTCCTTCACCGCAAAGCTCGTGGTAAATTTCAAATGTAACTCCGCACATGAATTTCGAAAAACTTAGAGGTGCGAGCCGGGGTTTGAACCCACGACCCTCTGCTTGAGGGCGATAGGTCAACCACTAGGCCACACGGCTTTTACTACATATTAGGGTACTACATATTTGAAAGAATACTTATTAAAAGGCCGAATGTAATGTTTGTCAGTATGATAGTTTATAATGTCATAACTCTTTTTTCTCTGAATCCAATGAATGTTCAGTGTTGACGCCTTGCATGTGTGCATCAATACACACATGCATACGACGTATCAAATAAAAATCCCCATCTCTCGTTGCACTTTTCTATATTACTTTATTTGAACCGACGTGTACACGCACCTCTGTATTTTTTAATCATTAATTAAAAGACGTGTACAGTGAAACTGCATTATCCTTTACCAAAAAACCGTCCACCGTTCGTCTTAAACAAGTCGCACCAGTTCCCTACATTCAGAATTGTTATAAAACAAACCTAACCTAACCTATAATTTTTTATAGGATGACCATCTAAAATTTTCAGAAAAATTTAAGGTTCCAGTGACAAAAAAATTATGACAAACAATGATTTGGACAAAAATTACGGTATGACTAGCGAAGAGTATGCGAACTTTGGCGCTCTCCTTAATGCAACATAGAAGTAATTTATTGAATCAGGCGTTACTTTGCGGAGGTCCATATCAATGAACTATAATAATTTCCTTGCTCACCCGCGAACTTACGATAGCTAAGCTTATGCAAAATATGCGTGTTCATGCAGTTCCTCCACCTCCTCCACACTGTAAGAACACACACAAATCACACAAACCCATCTATCACCACCACCACACTACACTGACGCGTTTCGGACTCAACCAGAGCTCATATTCAGAGTGACAGAACCGTACACCATGCTACCAGTTTTTAGACATATTTTACATAACCTTAGCTATCGTAAGTTCGCGGGTGAGCAAGGAAATTATTTTAGTTCATCAACATAGAAGTGTTGTATTTAGATTATAGATAATAACTATATTCAGTAGTGCATTCAAGAAGTCAACAAATTATGTTCTAGGCAAAGCTTATTGACGAAGCGTGTTGCGAAATTTGCGTTGTGTCTTATAAACTTTTGACAAACAATAAAACTTGCAATTTTATACATTTTATTTAGATAAGGGCACACGTTCTGTACGTGATGCCGACCCGTAACGCGCCGTTCCTCACTATGAAGAACATCTTCGAGACTTCCGTACCTGATTTAGAGACGGAGATGAAGTTCAAAGAGGGAGACATCATTGACGAAGCACAGGTATTTATTGTTTTCTAACAGGTATTGATGGATTGTAATAAAAAAAATACGCGTTAAGAAATGAATAGTTAAGTATACCTGAAAAAACAAACAAGAGACGTTATTCATTGCTTATATTTGTACAAATAAAAATTGTTTGCACATTTCAATTAGATGCTCAATCGCCACACTGCACTTTACTATACTCGTGACCACAGCCGCTGTCAGGCAGCCGAAACGTCAAGGTTGATTACGTGAATAAGCTCCGAATACAACAGATATAAAAACTGTTTTTTATTACTTACTATTCTCTTTTACACGGTGGCTTTTAGGAATCTGCTGTTAAAGCTGAAAACTTCATTTTCAATATCACTTAGATAATGCTATGCTAACTTTGGCAGGTGTTGAAAATCACGGGTCGCTCGATCCACTTCAAGCTGGGCCGCAAGTGCGTGGGAACTATGAGCATAAAGCGGGTCGCAGTGGACGAGGACCTTAGCGATGAGCAAATTATCGCCAAGTCGTATCCTATAGGTATGTATTATTATGGGTATTATGCAAATACGACTATTTCTAAAAAAAGAGTCCATTTAAAAAAAAAGTTGTCCAGTGTGTTATACTATATAAAAAAATAATATTTTCTGACGCTATTTCACCACAAAAAATAAGAAATATTGTTTTTAAATATATACAAAACCTTGTGGTAAAAGTGATAAAAAGTCAGATAATCTTTGTTATTGGATCCAATGGAAAGTTTTGATGTAGTTACAAAATTACGATTTTTTCGTCACAAGATTTCGTGACGTTTTCCTGACGTCAAGAAATTTTGGATGTTTTATGCAGTTTATGTTTTATGATATCGTCCTTAGTGTTAGTAATTTCTTGACAAAACTGATTTCTTGTCAATTTCATGACGGGACCAATTTTTGAGAAATGCTTTTATTAGTAGCGAATTTTCACATCGCAGTTACTCGTATTTCTTAAGTAGCAATTTTTCACATAACGTTTCATAATGTTCGCGTTTAATTTGTTCGCATATTTTACCATTACATTTTCTTCTCTTCTTCAAACTTAAGTATAACACTCTTGTCGATGGAGTGTCTTCCAATCATCAAGTTTAATATAGTCTTTTTCTAACCCCCGACACAGTATATATATATAAGCTAAAGCAGTAGGGAAGCTACGAACAATCGCGGTACTGCAGTCGCGAGACCCCCTAGAGGCCGTGTAGAGGCGCGTCTGTGTGTGTGGTCGTTTCGATCGATTTGTTCGTAGCTTCCTTACTGCTTAGCTTATATATATACTGGTGCCCTCGACGCAAAAAGAGGGGTGTTTAAGTTTGACCGCTGTGTGTGTCTGTCTGTGGCACCGTAGCTCTTAAACGAGTGGACGGATTTGAATGCGCGTTTTTTATTTGATATCAGGCTTTCTACCGATGGTTCTTTTTTCCAACTTTTTGTTTCAACAAATGTTGTCGTTATTTGTTCAGGCAGCACGCACCGCGTCCGCGTGCTAATATACAACCTCTCAGATTACGTGTACCACGTGTCTGATGAGAGCTCTGTGCTGGAGGACGCTACTTCAGCCTGGAAGCGCTGCGGCCCGGCCAGCTGGTGGCGGGACGCGTGCTCAGCGTCGCCGATACGCAGGTCATTGTCACGCTGGGGAGGCTCAGAGGTGAGGCTAATTTAAAAGTACTACACTTTACTACCCGACTTCTAAAGGAGGGTTGTTTTTTTTTTTAATTTATAATGGCCCGATGGTCCCAGAGATAGATTAGCGCTGTACGCAAGACTTTCATATTTTTTTATTTTATTTTTACCAATTTTTCCCATATTTTCATTAATTATTGTTTTTTTTTTTCTTTAAATGTCAAAAAAAACTTCATTCAATTTAGGCTATAACAAGCATTTATATCATAAAGGTTTCTGTTAAAAATGACATTTTTAATACAAGTTTTTTTTGCTGATATACTTGCATTGTCATCTAAACTATATTTCCGTATCAAATTTTGATGCGATTTCAATTTGATGAGTTCCCTCATGTGAAGACGATCCTGGCTGGACCACCAAGATGTTACTATCAGATTATTGTATTGTCGCTAAATTTATAAGTATGCCAAATTTCAAGTCAATCCGACTACAGGAAGTGGGTCAAATTCAACTTGCAAGATTTGGCCCGCACATATACATACATGTTAAATAAAAGCTTGTAAAAAACAAAAAGACAAAGGTTTATAATATTACTTAGTAGGATGTAAGTTTGTCACACTTATTTGGTGCAGGATTTGTGCCGCATACGCATCTCACGGACGCCGGTATATACATCGACCCGAAGAAAGCCACCACCACCAAAATCACCAAGAAGAAGTACAAGGTTCGTGTAGAAAAGGCCATAAAAGGTATACGTAGAAATTAAGCGGGGCCGCCAAGTTATCGGTAATAGTCACATTTTTTTTGTACCTACACCAGCACCAATATCTGGCACAGCTAAGCGTGCATAGATATCGGATTTTTTATATAAGAGGGGGCAAACGAACATGCGGGTCACCTGATGGGAAGCAATCGCCGCCGCCCATGGACACCTGTCAACACGAGGGGTATCACAGGTGCATTGCCGGCCCTTCGAGAGACTGATAGGCTCTTTTTTTGAAGATCCCTAAGTTGTACCGCTCCGGAAACACTGTCCCAGGAAACTGGTTCCATACTTTAGGATACGACTATTTCTAGAGCCGAACGGACGTGTCAGATATTCGTGTGTACTATTTCAGTTTGAAATTGACGGCAGGATGGCCAAGTGGTTAGAGAACCTGACTACGAAGCTTGAAGTTCCGGGTTCTATCCCCGGTCGGGGCAGATATTTGTATGAATAATACGAATGTTTGTTCTCGAGTCTTGGATGTTTAATATGTATTTAAGTATGTATTTATCTATATAAGTATGTTTATCCGTTGCCTACTATCCTTAGTACAAGCTTCGCTTAGTTGGACTAGATAATTGGTTGTCAAGTGTCCCATGATATTTATTATTATTATTTATTATTTATTTATCTATATAAGTATGTACCCGTAAAAAGTGCTATAGTACAAGCTTCCTAGTTACTACTGAGACTCCGCTGTCTGTCTGTCTGTCCGTCTATCTGTCACAGCCTAGGCTCTATATCTTGAGTCGTAATAGTAAGACACTTGAAATACATATGATTATGTATAACAACAAATACTAAAAACAGAATAAAATAAATATCTAAGGGGGCTCCCATACAACAAACTTGATTTTTTTGCCGTTTTTTTGCGAATGTCTAATGTTGTATAGATAATGGTACGGAACCCATCGTGCTTGTGTTCGACTCGCACTTCTCCGGTTTTTTTTGCTGTTTTGCGATGTAATCTGCAGATGACCAATATTTTTCATTATTCTAACCTATCTTTCCACTTGACCGTTGCTAGGAGGGGCAAGAGGTGACGGCGCGCGTGTTGACGGTGGACCCGTTCAGGTTGAGGCTGCATCTGACGCTGAAGCCGACGCTGCTGAGTCCTGAGCTGGTGGCGCTCGCCGCGTATGAGGAGGCCGAAGTCGGGAAGGCGTACACGGGCGTTGTTAAGGTGAGGGGCTGTGGGGAATTTGATTAATGTAGCATTGGTTGGTATCGGATAAGTCTTTAAGCTGTCATGATTCCTCATTGAACTCATTCCGGAATTGACACAATGAGGGCTATCGCGAATGAATTCGCCGCTAGAGGCGCTAGTGTAGCGTGAGGTCTCCGAAATGTCAAATCTCATAGTTTTTTGGGTGAGCTACGCGGGTTTATTTATAATTAGAATAATTTTGTGAATATTTTGCACTATCTGAAATTAATTATGGCAAATATGCGTTCCGGGAAACGAATGTCTGTGTTTTGAGACAGTTTTGTCTTTCGGAAACCTTTGTCCTCCCTTTTTTCCGAACAAACAGGGACTATACAACACTGTGGCATGCTCAATATTTATATGGTACGGTTTTAAGGTGTATTAAATATGATTTTAATCTAAACTTTGTTTCCACGCCCGTAATAACAGACTTTCAAAACCATTCTTAAAAAACCTCACGCAACAGTGCGCCATCTAGTGAGACAAAAACGATAGCCCTCATTTGGCGCGGTCAAAGTATGGTAATAGGGTTTCCATTAGCGTGCAGCACCAGCTCTGCCTACCCTCATCGATGCCTCAGGCCGTATCTAAACTTTTAAGGACCTGTTTAACCACTCATTGACAAATATTTTGTGACAGATACATATCTGTGATGTCTTCGCTCTTTGTTTTGTACGAATAAACTATGACGGCATCACATTTATCTGTCACATAAAATTTAACCGTGTGGTGTCGGGTTAGAATTACACCTCTCCATTTCTTCCGTGGATGTCGTAAGAGGCGATTGAGGATATACTAGGTTAAGCAAGGTATACCGTAGGCGACAGGCTAGCAACCTATCACTATTGTACCGTTTTTGTAAAACCCTAAAATTGCTAAAAGTGGCTCCGAAGCGGTAACGCTTTGTGTGCTCTGCCTAACCCATTTGGTTATACAGGCGTGATGTTTGTGTGTGTGTGTGTGATAAAATTTATCAAGGAATAAAACAGGTCCTAAATCTTTGATTTGTAGTCATGAAATACACCTTGTTTATGCATTGTAATTTTGTATCCAGTTCATCAAGGACTTCCTGCTGGTGAATTTCTTCGGGGACGTGGTGGCGTACGTCCCGCGAGGCGAGGTGGCGCGCCCGCCGCCCGACAACCTGCGGGACGCGTTCCATCTCGGGCAGATCGTGAGTACCATTCTAGTTGATGATACAAGGTGTCAAAGAAATACGTTTTTGGTAAAAAAAAAAGTTAATACAAGCTGTTACTCACTTGTTTTTTTTTGCCTGTCGCATTGCACTGTTTTTATCTCGACTGTTGAAGTTTAAGTTAGCAGCGTTCTAGACTACTGGACTAGTTCTTCCCATTTTAGTTTTTTTGTTAAATTAGCGTAATTACTCACAGTTTTCTGACGTTGTCTGTACGAGAAAATAGTTTTTATGTTGTGTAAAATTAGTCGCCCTATTGGCGTATGTTAAGTATGTGTTTAAAGCTTGATTATATTCCAGGTTAGCTGCACCATCTTGCACGTGGATCCGGAGAAGAAGAGGATGCTTGGTACCCTGGTCACTCCGCCATTCTGGCCTGCGGTGAGTTCTGTGCCAAAAGACTACGAAAATCTTGCCACAGTCCAATTTACATTAAAGTGTATGAAAAGATAAAAAATACGTTGACATTTGGTTTTCAGAAAAGGCGTGATGAACTTACCAAACGTAAAAAGGGAACAGATGACAATGAAGCTCCCAAGAAAAAACTGAAAACTGAGCACAACACCGCTGATACAGAAGTCAAAAACAAAAAGAAAGACAAAAAAAGTAAAAATAAGAGCGATGATGATGTAGATGAAGGTAAAGGCCGCGTAAATGAAGTTTCGGAAGAAAGTGATGCTATAGAAACAGACATACATGAAGATGGTGATCAAGCTTTGACGCCTGGAGATAAGGCACTGATAGATTTGTCAGATTGTAGCAGAAGTAAAGAATGGAAGAAGCGCATTGCAGCTTTACAAACTTCAATTAAATGCAGACTAAAGAGGATAGAAAAAATAAATAAGAAAATACTTAGCTTAGAGGAAAGCGGATTGACGGCTAAAAACAAGAAATACCATACAGCTATGCATCAAGATAAACTATCTGTTGAAGAGAGAATGAAGAAATTAGAAGACGCTCTGAAAACAGCACTAGAACAGTTAAGAAAAATAGACCCTGAATATGTAAAGAAAATGAAGAAAGCTGAAAAACAAAAATTAAAAGCAGAATCAAAGAAAACGCTTAAAAAAGCTGAAGGTGAAACTATAGATAAAGAAAAGGTAAAAGAAATCATACAGAAAAAGAAAAAAAACAAGTTAAAAGAGGCGGCAAAGATTGAAGAAAATGCTGAAAAAGAGGTTAAAGAGAGTCCTAAGAAAGATAAAGAAAACAAAAGAAAAGTTAAGAAAGGCGAAGAAGTAAAAGAAGTCGTAGATAAGAGTAAAGATATTAAAGTAGTGGAGAGTTTAGAGCCGGCGCTGGAGATGCCAAGCGCTAAAGAATTCTGGTCGGAAAATGCTGATAACTTGGCGAAGACTGCAAAGGAGGATACATCTAGCAGCAGCGAGGATGAGGTATGTTAATCTAAATTAGCATCTTATTCAGTCCATATTCAATTATAAAACAAATACGACTACTTGACAACTGTATAGCTCAATGGTGTGCGACGGATTTTACTTGTCAGTCTCATCAGTCTTGCAACATCTTCGATTCACAGGAAACAGAAGCGCCAAAGAAGAAGCGGAAGAAACTATCAGCCGCAGAAAAGGTCGCCAAGGCTCGCGCGGAGGAGGAGAGGTTGCGGGAGTTGGAGCGGCGCGCGGCCTCGAGCGACGCCGAGCCGCGCTCGAGCGACCAGTTCGAGCGCGCGTTGCTCGCCAGCCCCAACTGCAGCCAGCTCTGGATCGCTTACATGGCCTTTCACCTACAGGTAAACTGGCTGTTCTCCTTTTTGCGGCGGGCTTTGGGAAACTATCGTAAAGAGCGTAAAACTATGCTGAAGATGCACATAATGTGCATAATGGTTTTATTTTATTGGAAAAGTTCGTATCTATCCTGCTCTCTAGCTCTCTGCCCTCTTAGCTTCAGTATCTATTGTGCAGCCACTTTGACATTTAACGTTTCGAACTCAACCAGAGCTCAGATCTTCAGAGTAACACAACCGTTCACCATGCTACCAGATGTTAGACTTCTATGGGTTTGTGTGATTGGTGTGTGACCTTACAGTATGGAGGTGGAGGAACTGCATGAACATAAATTTCTTGCATAAACATAGCTATAAAGGTCGCGGGTGAGCCAATTGTTTTTTCACACCTCTCCTTCAGAAAAGTAACTTTTCCTCCCTGACGGGAGGGAGCAAAGTGCAACTTTTCTGGTCAAGGCTTTTCTAAGTGTTTTATTGTTTGTTTTATTATTTGGTCAGTCACCAAAGGCGTTGTGCACAGGCGCCACGCCAAAATTCGTCTGGAACAGACGCGTAGGCCTGATGATGATGATTACAAATTAAAAAAATTTTAGTTGATAATTGTAAAGCCATGCCATTTTCTATGCTGGTTGTTCTTTAATAATATTAATTTCTTAATGCTCGGTGTGAAAAGTTGTATGAGCCACTCGGGAGCAAAATTATTTTCATCTTGGGCGTTAACACTTGAATCCTCTTAAGCTAGGATTCTACTTTAGATCCTTCGCTACATTCTGGATGAATACACCATTTTGCTCCCTTGTGACACAAATAACTATAGTTGATTGATATGGACCTCCGCAAAACGCCTGATTCAACAAATTTTCGCATTTGTAGTTGTTTCCTATTTCCCACAGGCGACGGAGATCGACAAGGCGCGCGCCGTGGCCCGCAAGGCGCTCAATACGATCTCGTTCCGCGAGGAGCAGGAGAAACTCAACGTGTGGCTGGCCTTGCTCAACCTGGAGAACCGGTTCGGCACCAAGGTATGGATGAATGAAAAAAAGTTTATACACACACACACAATACTACAACTTTTACTAAAACAGAAGAAATTCAAATGTAATTCCTACTATTCATTAAATGCGAAAATATTGTAACATGTGTTTTTTATTTGTTTTTTGTAAATTTAAGCGTGAAATTTGTGAATTGGTTCTAGTTGAGTAATGTTTTTTATCCAAATTGCTGTTCTGTTTGTTTGCGAAAAGGTATCTTTTATTTATTGTTAGTGGAGGCACTTCTAAGCCGCTGAACCGATTAAGTGAATTCGGATGCAGATAGTTTGAGTCCCGGGAAAAATGGGTATTATCCCGGAAAATGCAGTTCGGGGATAGCGATAAAAGTTGCAAGAAAAGGTACTTTTTCTTGAAGGATAAAAGATTACAAATGTAAGTGAGTTGTACCAAGTTAACTTAACTATAACCAGTCCTGAGGTTCGTTTGCACCAGAGATGTGCGAAGATGTGTTGCGACGAATGTGTTGTCATGAACGAATAGAAACGGTTCATTTACATAGCCTCGCTCCGCTCAACTGTTTCCACTAGGCTGTGCTGTGCGAGGATAGGTAAATTGAAGCGTCTATCATTGGTTCATGAAATACACATTCCTCGCACATCTCTAGTGGAAACGGAGTTTAAGCACCCTTTCCCCGCAACCTGTCTATCCACCCTCGCCGTACTGTTTGGGGTAGCCATACGAACGTCTCGGATAAAAGGCTTGTTTATGCTCAATGTACAATTTACTATTTTTCCCAACCCTATTCAGGAGTCCCAACAGAAGACCCTAGAAGAAGACGCTCCAAATGAACGACACCTCAAAATCCACTCCAAACTGGGACATATACGCAGACACAGCCAAGAGCAGGAACTGTCTGCCCTCGTGGACCTCATGGCGAAGTATATAAAAGGACCCGCGGAACTACACGCTCTGCGGCGCCGCTTGCTACAGGCTGGGGCTGCGGGACAAGGCCCGGCATGTCATGCAGAAAGCTGTGGCGGTGCTCGAGAAGAAAGAACGTAAGTTTGCCACGCGGAAGACCGCCTGGCGATGTAATAAACTCGCGATTCGCTAGATGGCGTTGCTTTCAATTGATTCAATAATTTGTTGAATCAGGCGTCAAGCCCGGTTCATATTTATCTATCGTGTCGAGTCTCTCTATGCTGTTATGCTCTCTGTCTCTCTCTCTATGCTTGTGATGCGACACAACCTTATGAAACCGATAACGTTCTAAAGCGTCACGACACAACATGACAGATAAATGTGACCCGGCTTTACTTTGCGGAGGTCCCTGTCAATGAACTAAAAACAGTTAGTTTGCTCACCCGCGACAACTACGTCTATACAACAGATGTGTGTTCATGCAGTTCCTCCGCGTCCACGCTGTAAGAATTCACACAAATCACACAAACCCACCACACTACACTGACGCGTTTCGAACTCAACCAAAGCTCATCTTCAGGGCAACACACATAACAACAGTATATGGGGTATATTAATAATGAACAGGTAAATTTAGTATTCCAATAATTCTTGTTTAATTAATTAAACAGATTGTGTTTTCCACGCTCGAAAAGGCGACAAGCATTGTCATAAAATTTAACCGCACCCATCGTCTGTATTTCCTAAGGCTCTTCGAGGCTAGAGTGAATAGGCTGTTACTGAACCAATGAGATACACCTTTGTCATCTGCAAGTGAGATAGGCGTCAATCACGTGTCAGATTTTAACCCCCGACGCAAAAAGAGGGTGTTATAAATTTGACCGCTATGGTTGTCTGTCTGTGGCACCGTAGCTCTTAAACGGGTGGACCGATTTGAATGCGGTTTTTTATTTGAAATCAGGTTTTCTCTAGTGATGGTTCTTAGACATGTTTTCTAAAAAATCACTTCTTTCAGACGTGTCGGTGCTGGTCCAGTTCGCCTTGCTCGAGCGAGCGCACGGCGAGCGCGAACGAGCGGAGGCGCTCTTCGAACAAGTGCTCGCCGTCTACCCGCAGAGAGTGGACGTGTGCGCGACTTACGTCGACATGCTGATGAAGACCGGGATGTGCAGGCGTGAGGTCAGTGCTGGCATCGTCTTGTTCTCATCATCACGGATTATATACGTCCCACTGTGGCAGAACAGCACAGTGCGGATTGGGATTGGGATTTTTTATCACCTTGTATTATGCATGTAGTCTGTATCATTCTTGTATTTGTATGTCTAGGACTTATTATTTGTTCGTAGGTCTACGGCAATTTTTGAAAAAATATTTAATAGTTTCAAATTTTTACAAATATACAATTTAACTCGCAAATGTGATGAAAAACATTGTATGTCGTATTAGAATTACGAACATCGACTCATTCGACTTCGGGCATCTAATGGGCTCTCTTTTATTTTATTTATTAAGGCAACAAACTGTTACATTTCAATGCAGCAATGTACATAATATATACTAAAGAACCAATAGTTCCATTAATTATAATATAAACTATAACTAATGCAAGCGCAAAACAAAACAGTTTAACCTACAACATCGTTCTCTCGTTCGTATTTACTTATTTACCGCCCTTACGACACAATCTACTATTTGTTCACAGGCAAGTAATGGAGCGCATGACGTCACAGAAGTTGCCAGCCCGAAAAATTAAAGTGCTTTTCAATAAATGGGCGGAAGTTGAAGAGCGAGCCGGCGACGTTGCGCAAGCCGAGCAAATACGACAGCGCGCCGTCGAGTACATAGAGAAAGCAAAGTTTTAATTAAAAATAAAGTGTTATTTTTAATAAGGGTTTTATTTCAACAAGGTATCAAAACAACATGAAAAGCTAAACACTACAAATACTTAAACATATAGGTCTTACTAGTTTTTATGTTGTTATTATTATTGTTCCAAGCAGTTTCGTTGGTCGGTGGGAGCGGTGGTGGCGGTGGCGCACCATTAGTCGCCACGCTCGTCCTTTCTGGCACTGAATTTTCAATAGTATGGCTACTAGGTCTAAGTTTAGAATTGGCCGGCAAATATCCTCCGTAAATAGACACCGGCGCGCAAATCTCGTAATTCAATTTCGCATAGAACTCTTCCTGCCCTTTCGTAGACAAATGCAACATCTTCAACTGAAGTACGTTTTTACAGTAATTTTCAATGTCTCTCATTAAATAAGTTCCTAGCTTCTTTCCTCGCAAAGCTTTACTTATCACTACGGTTTCTATAAAGCAGCTTTCTGGAATACTGGGTATAGCGGTGAGTTTACAATGGCCTAATACTTGTTTTCTATCTTTTACTAAAATAAAACTGGTCGGTAGGTTGTCACGCGAAGCTTGTAAGGACATCATCCTGGCGGTCTCACCGCGGGCCACTCATCATTTATCAAATCGCAGGTCTCTTTCAAGAATTCAGGATAATTATGTAGAGGCAGCACTTCGAGTATTTCGGATTCCATGATTACGTTTTAAGCCTGGCGACAAATAGTAGAAATTAGGAATTTGATATGGTATCCCCGTTATTGACATCTGTCAAAAGCTATAAACGAAAGCGAAATCTATATCGAATTTGCATATTTTTCGTAAGATAACAGCGTAAACAAATAAATAACTGGCTACGAACCTTGATAAATTCATTGCACATCTTGCCCATCACATTTTAACACAACAACTGAGGTGAGTGTATATTTAAATGTGGTTTAAACGCAGCGCAAGTTCACTTGCGTGCGGCAGAGACAGAACTAACCTATTTTTATCTGTCACACGCATGCACCGTTCTCGTTCGTTTAACTTATTTCACGTAATGCAATGTTTATTGCGACCACACATCGAGGCCAGTTAGGTAATGCCGGAAGGAATGCACTAGGAAATAAACAAACAAATTGTTTATCCCGTTTTCGAGATTACAACGCGAGTTGTTTCGGTCCAGCGCTCTGGATTCGCGACGTTTGCTTCTGACCGTACGCCGGTTTTGCATTTTATGACCATGTGAAGCCATTATCGCGTAAACAAGTTTTAACATAAACTCGGAAGATCTGTTGTTTTGGGAATTCCACGGTTTTTGAATATGTTTTACATGCGAGAGCAAGGCGGTCTTATCTATTTGATACATTTTAATAAGAATAAATCTACTTATTTTTCCACCACTATGTTACAATATGAGAGCTTATATAACAAACCCTAGGTATGTAATTGGTACACTTAGCTATGTCAGAGGAATTGGTGCCCTAACTAGATACAACCTGTGCATCACAACATCAGGTCTCTGGTCCTTCGGTGTCTATAAGTACTGCACTGCTAGAGTTTAAATAATGGTATTAGGTATATGGATTTAGCTACGGGCCTAGTAGAAGAAAGAAACCATTTATTTTTGACATTACCTAAAATAAAATAAACAAATGAAATACCGTACCACATATGCTGATTTATCTGTTTCCATTTCAAACATGTAAAGGGGTTACTTTAAAATGCAGGGTCTACTTTGGAAAACAGTTTTTACACCATATCCTTAATTTTTTTAGACCATCTGTGGCAGTGGAATACCTACCTTTATAAATTACCTAACTTTTTACTTCATTTGTTTAATCCATCTATGAATATTTGGGTTTTTATAACCATTTTAAAACTATCAAAGTAACCCCAAAATGTTTTAAAGTACCCTGGTTTACGGCAGTTATTTTAACTATTATTTACATTTTTATAGTTCAAATGGATGATGATGATGATGTTCCCACACTCTCGGCAGACACATTTGCAGCGCTGCAAGAGTTCTACGCCGAGCAGGAGAAGCGACAGGAGATATTTGACAAGTTGCAGGCTCAAGACCAACTCAAGGAGAATATACTCTTTGATGAGAACTGGGTGAATATCTTTCAACCATATAATTTGTAATAAAAAATCAACCAAATTGATAACCTACTACTTTTTTAAGTCGGTTAAAAATATAAATTTTAATTAAATGACTTAGTCATGCTCCATTTAAGATGCTCATAATATTGGACATATCATGCAAGGAAAAATAATTAAAGCTTACTTTTGTGTTTTATATACATTAAAGTATTTACATACATACAGCAGGTGGTGGTGGTGGTTTTTGCAGATGGTAGGACCTTGTGCAAGGTCCGCCCGGATTGCTACCACCATCTTGCTCGCTAATCCTGCCATGAAACAGCAGTGCTTGCACTGTTGTGTTTCGGCGTGGAGAGTAAGACAGCCGGTGAATTACTGGCACTTGAGGTATCCCATCTTAGGCCTCTAGGTTGGCAACGCATCTGCAATCCCCCTGGTGTTGCAGGTGTCTATGGGCGGTGGTGATCTCTTATCATCAGGAGACCACTTGCCATCCGGTTGAATAAAAAAAAAAAATACATAAAAGTAAAATGGCGTGGTTCCAGCAACTAAGCCAATTCTGGTACGACGAGGCGACAGTGCAGGCGCTAGTGCGGGCCGCGGACCGCAGCGTGCCGGCCGGCGGCCGCGTGGCGCTACTGTCCTGCCCCACGCTGTTTGTGCCCATCAAGAGGCAGTTCGGAAACCGCGCCTCAGGTATGGACCGGTACCCCCGGAGTCCCCTCAGACAGTGATATAATATGCCTTAAGTCCAAGACACCAGGGCCGAAAAATGAAGTGAAATGTAGGTAGAGAATGGAATGGAATGTGGCATGTTGAAGGTTTTTTTTAATTTTATTTGACTGGATGGCAAACGAACAAGTGGGTCTCCTGATGGTAAGAGATCACCACCGCCCATAGACACCTGCAACACCAGGGGGATTGCAGATGGGATACCTCAAGTGCCAGTAATTTCACCGGCTGTCTTACTCTTCACGCCGAAACGCAACAGTGCAAACACTGCTGCTTCACGGCAGGATTAGCGAGCAAGATGGTGGTAGCAATCCGGGCGGACCTTGCACAAGGTCCTACCACCTGCAAAAGTTGCTAGTGTGTATTTCGATTATATGCGAAATATGAACTTATCCAATGCGTCAAAAATATGTGTCAAGGTGATTTTCCACCAGTGAGGAGAGACGAGAATTGAAATTTGTATGGCGGCGCCCGCGGCGGGCGCGCGAGATTGCATGGAAATTTCAAATCTCGTCTCGCCTCGCTGGTGGAAAATCACGAAAATTCCGAGCCAATAAGATTGTGGTAATGGCAACTGTTTATGTGGTTCAATATGAAATATTTTTGCAATTGACTGTATTGATATTTAATAGTAAAATTAAGAAAGAATAGTGTTACATAATGGCCAGCCATGACAACCATATTGTCCTCTGGAGGGCGAAAAATTTTTCTACTTTTTCATATAGGCGAGCGCCATGCACCCCTTATACCCTCTGTAACCTTCTGGATGGAGCCAAAAAACCTTTCATCCATCAAGACTTTCATTTCAGTATCCCTGCTGGAATATGACCGCCGGTTCGAAGTCCACGCGCCAGACTTCATCTTCTATGACTACAACACCCCAGACAAGCTTCCACCGGACTCCCTCCACTCCTACGACTTGGTAGTCGCGGACCCCCCTTTCCTCTCTGAAGAGTGCATCACCAAGACATCAGAAACCATCAAGCTGCTAGCCAAAGACAAGATTGTGGTCTGCACGGGAGCAGTCATGAAGGAACATGTGGAAAAGCTACTGGAGCTGAAGCTGTGCGAGTTTCAGCCGCACCATAGGAACAATTTGGCTAATGAGTTTTGTTGTTATGCTAATTTTGATTTGGATGGCGTGCTTAGGTGATGATTTGCTAATGGAAAGTCTATATTGATGCCAATGCAAGAGTACATTGCGTAGAAAAGAACACTACATTCGTAATATTTAAAAACTAACTCAAGTTTTAAGTTAAGACTTGAAAATTATGACTAAGATGTGCCGATATTATTGTTACGATTCATTGAAAATATTGGTATTTATTTGTACACTTTGATTTGATTTTATATTCTAAGTTTGTTATTTGATGCAGATTTGAGTTTTATAAGCTAAGTAAAAAAACTTTGTTATATTGTAACAATTGAAAATTCTTATTAGAGTAAATATAGTAAAAATACATAGTTATAAACCATATTGCATTTCCACTAAGATTTTCATTTGATAAATTGTGCCAATTTGTTGATTTATCGATGTTATATGTTTTACATGCTAGTAGCTACTAATTATAAGTGGTACACAAATAAAACAAATAATTATTAAAACACATTGCATTTATTGTTCTCCTTAGTAAATCTTTTACATTATGCTGGTTAACATTTTTATTAAATTCTCTCGAAGTTAAAACTTTCTATTCGTCTAGCTGGCGATAGCCGACCATAAACAGCGGTAGTATGCGGCCGTCGGTGACATCAGAGTGTAAATCTATGGGTCAAATCAAAGAGGGGTCAAATTCACATCTCTCTGCTAAGCTCTTGACATTTTGTGTGACTGATATATATATGGTGCCGCCATATTCGAATAAAATAAAGTTGTTGTTGTTTTTTATTAAATATGGCTCTGTCCATTGGAGGACAATTTTGCCAGTGTCTAGTAGTTTTTGCCGTTGTACGGTAAAAAAATTCTAGAAAACGAAATATGAGAGGTAATGGTAGATGAACGATGACAGCGCGAATCCCAAAATAAAGTTATTACAGTTATACTCATATGTCACATAAGAAAACTGAAACTTAACGTGACATTACAGCCCCTTGAGTCTTATGACATTGCCTTGGCCGATCGATCTGCTGGCATATGCGCTGAAATATTTGCGTTGAAAGAGACGCACTATATATATAGTTCATAGTGTGAGCGACAGAGACGACAAAAGCGCAACAGCTTTACGTAACTCGCACGATACACGTACATATCTGGAACTTGCACATGTTCGTATAATTAATTAACTTGTATGCTCCTGTCGTATTTGTATACTAGGATCGAAATTCATATCGTGGCGTCCCGCTCACGCTAATAGAAAGGGATGTTATCATACGAACTTCGAATTAGCCCCCTGGAGAAGGTCTGAGGGTAGAGGAAGTGGAGCGGCCGCTTGGGAAGAGTGGCGTAATAAAGCAAATTCGTTGGAGGTTTTTGAGAAGCTCTCTCCTTTGAATGTACTTACATAACGTCACACAAAGGCTGCCAAAAGGCAACTTCACACTGTCACGCTTTTCAGCTAGCGCGGGCGCTGCCAGCTAGGTACAATCAGCAGCAGAAGCGGACGAGTGGTAGACTTCAAAATTAACTACATGTCTTTTTTCAACCTTATAGAATATGCAACATGAAGTACCACATGGTTCGAAGAACAGATAGGCGCTGGGGGAGAAAGGTCCTCGAGTGACCACGAACCGGAAGACGAAGCATCGGCAGGCCTTCCACTAGATACGGAGAACCGGATGCAAGGCATTCTAAGGAGACTTTCGTTCAAAAGTGGATGTCTTCCGGCTGACGATGGATGATGCTGATTGTAAAGGAAATAAAGTGTGAGCATGCCATTTTGAGCTCCATCATCGCTCATCCACTTTAAGTGACTATATTTGCACAAAATTTTTCAAGCTAATGAGTAGTTCCGGCTTTTCTCGCACGGTTTCAAATAAAATTGTGTCACCGACGGGAGTATGCCGATGTCACCCACGGACGCGTAACGCCGCGACATATCTTAATACCATTTTTTTTTATTCGACTGGATGGAAAACGAGCAAGTGGGTCTCCTGATGGTAAGAGATCACCACCGCCCATAAACATCTGCAACACCAGGGGTATTTCAGATGCGTTGCCAACCTAGAGGCCTAAGATGGGATACCTCAAGTGCCAGTAATTTCACCGGCTGTCTTACTCTCCATTCGCTTACCAGTGCAGGTTCACTCATATAAAATTGGTAAATTGCTAACTGTTGAGAGATTTCAGACTACTGAAACATTGGAAACTGATGTGAAATCCTTACGGTATAATTGTAAGAGCACTACATACAACGTACTGTAGTTTTTTTTATTTGTGAATCATAGATTTAAAATACATTATGGTTTAACTAAGATGAGACTAATAAATTTGACAGCTGTTTGTTAATTTAACACGTTCGGCACCAGTGACACAATGGCTTATTAGTTCTTACTCCTTTGCCAGTGACACGTATTTGTGACTGCTGTGGGATATGCGCTATGCCTAGCGTAAGAGCTTAGTGGATCGCATTCAGCTTTGGCACCGTTCCGCTAAACCCTTACGCTATACCAGCCTTTAGGAGGTACGAATTATTTTGACACGACATGTGTGTTACTGGCATAGGAGTAAAAACTAAAGAGTCACTGGCACCGAAATGTATTACATCTGTGACACGAATACGTGTCACTGGCATAGAAGTGATTTCTGTGGGATATGCGTAGGCATAGTGGATCGTTGCCGGGGCCGAACGTGTTAAAAGGGTCAGTAGATCCTTACAGGGTCTCATTTATGAGCTTATGATAGAACCATTACGGTATATGGTATTATAAATCTATAAAGTGAACCCACACGCATCCAATAATATACTCCAATGTTAATTTACGAATGAATTAAGAATCATCAATATAACCTAATGGACAATCTATCGTAAATTACAATAAATTCTGCTCCTACATATTAAAATAAATATCCACTTTTTATTATTAAAATTGATTATTAACTCGGTAATTATAATTAGTTTATAATTTTGGTGTTATAATACCTACATTCATTGTAACTAAATAAAATAATACTATTACTACGAGACACCTTCGATCTTAATGTGAAAATATATGAGTAAATAAGTATGTGATACTTAATATAACTATGAATATCATATAAAACAAGTATATTAATCTTACAGTCGTATATTGGTCGCGTAAGCTTAGCTTAGATCTAGTCTAGAAAGTTTATACAATAACTACTTATACAGCCATTTTATGCCGCCAAGGTTTTAAATGCAGGCAACAAGGTGTCTCGTGCAATTTAATTCAGCATCTAACAAAAAAAGTTAATTAATGGCTTACAGTGCGAAATTTGTACTAAAAATAAATTATTAACACATTTCTAATTGTAAATATTATGAGGATCTCTAACACTACACGGGACTAATTTTTACATGGAAGTTTTCAAATGTCTTCGGCTTGTTAGAAAAAAGTTCGTTCTGTCAAAACTTGCTAATGAGGGTTTATTGACTGGCGGTATATCGCTAGATGGCGTTAGTATCGAAAGGTCCGTTTGACGTTACAGTCTCTCTTGCGATTGGCTCATTTAGTAATTCAACTAATCACAAACGTGACATCTGGCAGCATAATGAACGGTTGTGTTACTCTGAAGATGAACTCTGGTTGAGTTCGAAACGCGCGAGTGTAGCGTGGTGCTGGTGATAGGTGGGTTTGTATGATTCGTGTGTGTTCTTAGTGTAGACGTGGAGGAACCGCATGAACATTGAACACACATTTCTTGCATAAACGCAGCTATTATAAGCTCGCGGGTGTGCAAATTATTTTAGTTCATTGATATGGACTTTCGCAAAGTAACCCCTGATTCAATATCCAAATCAAAGCTGTCACACGGACCTCATGATGCTAACTCCAGCCAGAGGGCCTACTCCGAAAATCGAAGTCCGTATCTTACCGTCCCTCTCGCTCTCGTATTAAATAGTATAAGTGTCAGAGGGACGGAACGAAACGAACTTGGATTTTCGAATTTCGTAGTAGCCCCGCTGTCACAGGAACTCGTTAATTTAACACTTTTTTATCACACTTGCTCGTAAACAGTGTCGTAACATGCAGGCTACCTTGGTTGCAACCCCCCAAATAAAACCCTCGACCTTAATGTGCTTGTCATGAAACCCGTGGTCGGTAAATGAGTCATTGCGCGTACACATTTTCTTGCCATGAAGCTCAAGGTCGGTAAATGAGTCGGTGCCCGTACTGGCGCCAATTGCATAATAAAGTACAAGCTAATAGTATTAGTGAATTTCAATACAAAATCGCTAATAATATTAGCTTGTACTTTGTTATGCAATCGGGCCCTGATGGCGCTGCGCGTGGTGTAGCAGCAGGACCACATGCACACGCGGCTCAGGCACATGCTGCGGGAGGGGAGGGCATGCAGCGCTGCCAAGAGCGCAGCCCAAGGTATCGCCAATATTTGGAACAATTATGTTTTTTCTTTTAGAAATAAAAAATTTACTCGCAAATGTGATGAAAAACATTGTATGTCGCACGGGCGGTACTAGAATTACGAACATTGACTCATTAAAGCCCTGTCTTCGACTTCGGGCTTCTAATAGACTCTCGTTCGTAATTCCTTATTTACCGCCCTTAAGACACAATGTACTATTAATAAGCTTTAACGTTATTCCGTGTAGCGTTAGAGTCTTCATTGCCCTTTCCTTATTTCTAATTGAATCAAATGACAGACCCACATACAGATACACGGAATTCATAACTCCTAACAAGATCATTTACTTGTTCTAACTACGAAGGCCGTTTTTCTACTCTCGGGGTGGCGTTAAGCCTTTAAGTAAGGCGCGGCAACATGCAGCCGCTCGACGCTTGTTTGCAGCGATAAATCTGGTCACGTGACTCTATTTTGAATTTCCCGCGACTCGTCGCTGCGTCGAACAGCAGCGTCAATTGGCGCTTGCAGGAATGATCTTGGTCTTGCAAGCTGATTTCTTAACCTCCTTTAGTGAGTCGTGGCAGTGGTACAAATAGGTATAAAATAAATTGGAGTGAATGAAAACAAAAGAGGTGTTTTTTTTTTCGAAATTGAAGAGATTTTTTTTTCCAGTGATAAAGCCAGCATTTTTAGCTTTGTGCGCTATATGTGGCCAGATTTGACGCTGGAAATGAGTCGAGCGACTACATGTGGCCGCACCTTAAGAAACTGTTTTAAACTTACAGAAAACGAAAGTGTGCGCGACTCACGATGCTTTAGCACGCATGCGTATTGGCTTTACATGGAAAAGCTCATAGAAGCGATGCCTTCGCGAGTCGCCGAAGAGAATTAAACATAAAAAAGAGGTAGACAAATAAAAGAGCTGAGAGCATTATGTACAAAAGATTTTTTATCATTTTAAATTCAGACAATAAAATAAATATTAGAGGGGTGTCACATAGATTGTAAGATCAGAATTATAACTTTTTTATTAATTTTTTATATTTGTAAAATAGTGACGTATCTACCTCTTTTGTAACGTATTTTTAAACACTATCTAGTGATAAAAAAAAACCTTATACTAAGCGCATCAAGCAGGTACTACCGTATAAAGATTAACAAAATATACAAAATTAAATCCATCGCTAAATCAGCATTTGTGCCAACAAATCATAAAAAAATACACTTATATCACAACCATAGCTATGCATAATAACTATGTATTTTGGGGTCATAGAGAAAAATTCAACTGATATAGTATATTCATTATAAGCCATATGAATACTATGTTATATACAAAAATACTACTGTCATTTAAATTGATATAATTTATATTATATGATATACGCAAGGCCTTACATTCCATTTCAATTAATTTAAACTTTGCTATGGACATTTCATACTTTAAAGTGTACAGAGCCGAACTTAAGGCACTCAATAACATTAAAATACACTGATCAGGTATTATTTATGATATAAACATACTATAGTATAATAGGAGAACTTCTACATATATACACTTTATATCTTGTGACCACCGGTGTCTTATAAATTGAAGAGAGCTATAAGAGTGTGAAAACGTGAATACTGTATTCTACCAATAGATTCTAGTTGAGAATAGCTCTTATTGATTTTTTGTCTATGCCTAATAGAGACAAGTATGTTAAATTAATTAAAACTTAAAAATAATTTGGTAGTCTACATTCAAGACTTCTGGCGGCAGCCGAGAGTTGAAGCTGGAATAGTTAAATATAGATACACTGCATGAAAAAATATATAATATATATTTCTAAACATCAATGTCCATAGTAAAGCCGCACCCTGTTTGATTTTAATTATTTAAATTAATGCAAATATATACACGGAACGAATTATGTTGTAAATTTTAATTATTAAATTATTAAAGTTGTTATTTAAACTATATTAAAAGCTTTCCCGGGCGTACTCGCGGGAGTAAACTAGTCCTATTGTAAAATTGACGTCCAACAAAATTAAATCATGGTCGAAATATCACATTAACAATATCCTAACTACAGAATCAACATTCGTTTCATTATATCTAAATTCATACTCTCTGCGGACTCCCGGCGATACAGCATCAACAATTTTAAGTGGCAACTATACCTTGACAATCTTGTGCGTGTCACTTGGTAGAACCCTGTCGCACTTGTCAAAAAATCTTGTTACAGCACAGCAGACTGACACATACACACACACACAGACAGCAGAGATTCCCTGCGACAAGGTACCACTGAGTGTCACATACGAACCTGTCAAGGGAAAATCACCAGTGAACGGCACGGACGGTACAACAGCGCGGGATTGTGAGTAGAAATCTTAACATGGACATGATTATAATGCCGCGATGTTGTTCGGAATAGTAATTCTATCGGGTGTTATATATATACTTATAAACAGACGGTTAAATATTTAAAAATGAACGAGTAAATTATTTTTATTTGAATGTAAAATGTTAAGTTGCACTTTTTATTATTTTGTATTCATATTAAATGTGCTACTCAACCCTTTGGCCTTTATCCGCCTAATTGGCTTAAAGTTCACTTCTCTATTATTTTCGTGTATGACCAAACGCACAGTTCAACCTGGCGCGAAAGAGATGGAAAATAGTACTATTCATACAATCAGTTAAAGCCATCCATTTCTAATTGAACGATAGGCATTTCATTTCAAGCAATTTTCGTAGCAAACACAAACATGTTTAGTTACCTATGTGCTTCATCAACTCGCACATTGTGATTTAAAATTATTTGTTCACTGTTTATTTCCACGACTTTGGCTTGTTTTACGGAATTTTCATATAGTTATTAAAATCATTATCACAAAGATTTCTTTTTACAACTCGAATCCCGGAATCCCGGGGCATATCCATATTAGCATAAAAACTGAAGTCATTGACCTCACCTTGCACCGTCGGTGCCGATCATTGCCAATTAGATTTGACATAGTGGCGAATTGTCTAACGCTCAAGCGCTCGCGAACGTATTCACCATCTCTTTCTACCCACATCCTACACCGTGTGTCAGAAAGAAATGGTGATACAATAAAGGCCTCTGAACGCGAGAACGCTTCTCATGAGTTCACAGGTCTTCTCGCCGTGAGTCTGATGCTTACGAGCAAGAGATAGCGATAGGTTTAGCACAGTATCACCTTTATTTGTCGCAATTCAATTTTGACTTACATTGCTGGTTGCTCGTCTGGTTTTTAGGGTTGCCACAACGAGGTTTGCTTTACATTGCTACTGACGGGACTCGCTAGTCTTACCCCACTACGAAATTAGAAGTTTGTGTCGTGCTGTCCTTCTCACACTCTTGTTAAATACTATTAGCGTGAAAGGGATAACACGACAAGTTCAAATTTCGAACGGTGCTTCACTACAGGTTGTTCGGGATAATAAATGCCAGGCTTTTTATCTAGATAGCTTCGCGCTCTTATCTTACGAGACATTTTAGTCTTGTTATTATTAGTTATGTGACATAATTATAAAAGTTACTAACAATGTGTGCCACCATTTATCATCCATACAACTTCACGTAGAGTGGCTGCCACACAATTTTAGAAATGTCTTTACCTTTTTTTAACTATAGTTTTGACCTGTGCTAAACCCAGCCAGTTTCAAATTTAATAATAACTACTTATATCTATCTATTAATTACTTAACAATAATTCTCTGCATCGCAGAGATTGAACATTCTCGGAGCTCGCCGCGTGCAAAAATATACTTCTCATACTTTGGGTGCTTACAGGTAAACCGAACTCTATCGTCTAGGACGTTAGGTTCAATATTGAACGGAAATTGGATGTCTTTAAGTGATAAGAAACAGCGTTTTTGATCGTAGTGATGAAAGGATATTTGTTACATCATAACCTCAAACACACAAATAGGAAGACTTATACGCTTAAAGTAAATTGCACAAAATATACAGACACTTGAATATTGCTATGCCTTAGCAGTATAAGAACACTAAATTGGGAGTAAATATATAAAACATATAATCAATTTAAGGACAATCCTGGAATGATACAGCGACACACGGTATTTGGACAGCTTAAGAAAGATATTGTAAAAATAAATATACACCTTGTTCTTTTTGATTTCTGTTAACTTTAAGGGAGATTCAAACACGTCAAATGAAGTTAATTTTACTGTTTAAAGGAGAAGCAAAAATTAAGATGATTAATTATGCGCCGTAAAGCAGTGTAAAGGTTCTTCATTTGAGACGTTTTATTTAAAGACGTTTTTAAAGCGAATTTAAATTTTACATCATTTGTACAATTTGACCTTTACTGTGCAATTATTATATGTTTTTTTTTCGATTTGGTCAAAAAGTTAATTACCAGAAAGTGTCTATCAAGGACCGAGCCGTCTGTCAATGTTAACAGGAATCAAGAAAAACACGGCGTATATATTCAAACAAGTTTTTGTATTATCTTTAGTGACGTGCGGGATATCCGGACCGGTACCTATCCTTATTTACAAACATACATTTTTAACGATCAGCCACATCACTAATGACAAGCGATCATTGATTATAAATAACCTGTCCTCATAAATCATTTTAGTACCGTGCAGAAACTCGCAAACTAAAGCTATAATATACCGTGAAATCATGAAAACAAAAAAAAAGTGAAAATTCCAAATTTAACTTTACACTTTCGATAATAGTTTAAATTATATGACATCATATCATCATCCTTTCCCCCAAACTGTACAGTGAAAGAAAGAGACGGCGAATGCGACTGTATCAGACAAAGCTTCTGGTTAAATTTGGATAAGTATGAATGTGATAAGAAAAGTATAATTAGATAAGAAGGCACCCTTGTGGCCGCGTTGCCTCGCTGCTGCGGCGCCCAATCTAAGGTCCGCATGATTTTCAATACTGGCCTTTGACTTAGACGCATATGGGTCTGCTGGTGACAGTTTCTGGAAGAACAAGTTTATGGTGAAAAAATAAAAATATGCTTAGTACATTTTAAGTTAAATCGTGTGTTCCGTATTTCGAAAGTGGGAGAAATTTTCACTAGTTCAATTTATAGTTTGTAAGTCGGAGTCCGAGGGGCCCCCTGAGCTTGGAGGCCCGGGGCACTGTCCCGTCTAGCCCTCCGGTAGCTACGCCACGGGGGCTGGGGTGCAATACAAAATCAAGTAGTCACGGCGAAGCTAATTTAAGTTTATGTTCACCGACAACGGGAATGCGACCGAGGCTTTTACGATGCATTTTTCACACGCATTTTATTAAGTGTATTATTTATTTGCGCCGCAGTGTTATCTCGCCATCTGTGTCGCAGTGTTACCTTGCTAGCTGGGTCACAGTGTTACCTCGCTAGCTGTGTCGCAGTGCTACCTAGCTAGCTGCGTCACAGTGTTACCTCGCTAGCTGTGTCGCAATGTTACCTCGCTAGCTGCGCCTAAGGCGGCGGCAGCAGAGGTAAGCCAGCAGCAGCGCCAGCGCCAGACAGTGCGCCAGCAGCAGCGCAGCGGCGGCGGCGAGGCGCAGCGCCCCCGCGCAAAGCGCGCGCGCCGCGGCGAGCTCCGCCGCCGGTCAGCCCGTGCCGCACTTGCCCGACTCGAACACGCCCTGGTAACACACATCAACAGATAACACACAGGAACTCCATAATGGAAGGGAGGAACCTTATATCACGACGTCCTCTGGTATTTTTTTTTACACCCGAACGCACACAAGTCACTTATATGTCCGGCACTAGCCTGTCAACATTGCGTGTCCAGATTCATAGTTGCCAATCGAGAACATATCTCTCCTAATGGTTATTTGTTCTTCAAACGATATAGTCTGTCCATTGCTGTATCAACTTGCATATTCTTCGAGCTACGTCGATGATTTGATTAAGTACTTCAACAAATTTCCGTATTTTGGATTCTAAAGCGCAAAAACCTCCAAGCTCCAGTCTTTTGTGTGTTAAAACTCTTTAGTTACGAACATTAAAAAAACGTCACAAAGTACAAACTTTTACACTAGTTTACTGCGCATAATTATCTTAATACTCGATTAAATTGTAAGAGTTAGGTTACTGGTGTCTCCGAATTTGTTGAATGTTCTCAAGTTAACGGGAATCAAAAACAACACGGTGTACAACTCGAGTGCGTGACTCACCCGTCGGAAGAACGGCGAGAAGCTGACGAGCGCGTGCGGCGTGAGCGGCGCCGCGTGCAGCGGGCAGCGGCGGTCGGCGGCGCACACGGCCAGCAGCCGCCGCAGGAACGCCTCCAGCGCGCCGCGCCGCGCCCGCGCCACCGCCTCAGACTGCCACAGCTGCCGCGGCGGGAACGGGATC
>NC_133482.1:1325719-1390719 GCF_025370935.1 Choristoneura fumiferana | reverse complement strand
GGACGGACTGATGGACGGACGGACGGATGAAATATTTCCTCACATTGTTTGAGAAAAGCACTATACAAGCCTCGGCCAGAACAGGGATTGCTGGACTCGTTTTATTCGGCCTCGTCTACGACTCGGCCGTCTACCCCGAACTCGTCCATCAATCCCTTACTTCATGGCCTCTGCAGTAATGTACTATTCTCAAACATGACATGAAATCTTGACGTTATCGCTAAGTATCGCGCTGCAGGCGATGTGGCTCGGCTGCCGGCGCGCGGTCACTCTAGAGGCACAATACGGCGACGAGACTAGCGTCCCGCCAGCTGGATTTCTTGTTTTTTTTTTTTTATTTCATGTCATGTTTGCCCCTACTTCAAGGCCTCTACAGTAATGTACTATGTCTCCAATATGCTTGGAAATGTCCGCCTAACTGTCGCAAATATAGTACACGAAGTTCTTCCTTATAGACTGCCACAAATAATAAAAAAAACAACACTTTTTTCAATCAGACTCACGCGGCCGGGAAATTGTATGAAATTCCATTACCGTACAGTTTTTTACTTTTTAAATTCACGTTTTGACTACGGTAAGTCAATCTAAACAGCCTGACGATCAAATTCCTCCCACCTCTTTTCTTTTTAAGTCCGAGCCTAAGATTTAATTTAGGAAGAAACAGCGTCTTAAAAAATGTCTCGAACAGTGTCACTAACTCTACTCATCCACGAATTGCTTTTTCCCGGCCTAGGCAGTAATGTACTATTATTTTGCATGAAGAGGTTATTACCGCATTAGGTTCATCGATGATGAGCTCGTTCCCATTGGGCTCGGGGTCGGGCGGCGCACGCGCAGCGCGACGCAGCGGGTCGTCGACCCCGTCCCACGCCTCCGCCGTCTCGTCGTTGGAGGTGGACACGTTGTCCGACGCCTCCACCTCCGTGTCGCCCTCTTTTAGCCTGTGAAACCAAACGCTTAGATGAGAACCTCCGTTTTTGTAAAAAAAAGGACTATAACATTTCGGGTTCACCGACACTTGCATCTTTTGGCTATCTGTGCCGAGTATATTACACCAATGAGGGCTATCGCGTATGAATTCGCCACTAGAGGCGCTAGTGTAGCGTGAGGTCTCCGAAATGTCAAATCTCATAGTTTTTGGGTGAGCTACGCGGGTTTATTTATAATTAGAATAATTTTGTGAATATTTTGCAATATCTGAAATTCATTATGGCAAATATGCGTTCCGGGGCAATGAATGTCTGTGTTTTGAGACAGTTTTGTCTTTCAAAAACCTTTATCCTCCCTTTTTTCCGAATAAAACGGGGACTATGCAACACTGTGGCATGCTCGATATTTTTATGGTACGGTTTTAAAGTGTATTAAATATGATTTTAATCTAAACTTTGTTTTCACGCCCGTAATAACAGACTTTGAAAGCCATACTTAAAAACCTCACGCAACAGTGCGCCATCTAGTGAGACAAAAAACGATAGCCCTCATTGCACTACATCAATTTCGGGATTTCGCTCGAGCAAACATTCTGCTAATACATAAAACAAAAAAAGAACGTTCCTTTTTGAAATCTTTCAACTTTACCAAAAGTCAAAGTCAAAATAATATTATCATAATTCAATTTTGGCTATAACATAAAGCTCCGCAAACAAATGAAAACTTTTTTGGTTATCATTGAGTTAAAAGAATATTGGAGTAAGCAAATGTTAACTTTTCTCGCTTGACATTAAGTTTTAAACACCTTTTGATTTCCACGGTTTTTATTATTAAAAAAGAAATGAACTTTCCGCAGGTTTTATCTTTTGAAGGCGAAACACGGATATCAATTTTTTACGGTTGCCAAAAAACATATATCCCTAAATATTTCATATAAATTTCAACTCGATAACTAAAAAAAAAAGGCAAAAGGGTCTTGACAGACAGACGGATAATAAAGTGTTCCAACAAAGATTCTTTTGTCCTCTCGAGGCACACGGAGCCCTAAAAGTTACCTGTCATTGAGAGGGTCATTCGACCGCGGTTCGGGCAGCATGTCGCTCTCCGACAGAGTGAGAGAGGGCGTCTCCTGTATCGGCGTCACTGTCATTCGGCCGTTGCTGGTGCCGTTGTCAAAGAACGAGTACTGCAGCGCCATCTCGAGGCGGACGTATTTCTTTTGCAGCTCTTGGAGCACCTGGAAGAATAAGTTGATGAGGATATTTCAGGTTGAGACTAGTGAAGTGTCGCTTGAAATTTTACACCAGCATTGCTCTTCAAAAAAATCAGTGGTAGCCGAGTGGTTTGACCCATGGGACCTATGTCTTCTTAAATAGACCCGCAGCGAGTTGGTCGCGCATAGGGCTGGGACGCTATTCTGTACAGTCACGGACTTACTCACGGATTACGCTGCTCGACTCGCATTCAACTTCTTAGAATAATAAATAAAGGGAGGTACGATACTAACGGCGATTTGTCGGTTGAGCTCCTCCTTGGAGCAATCGTTCTCGAGGGATGATATGACGAGCATCTTCTGCGAGGCGATGCGCGCGCACAGCCGCTGCATCGCGCGCAGCGCCTCCGCCTCCGTCACCTGCCGCCGCCCGCCCTTGCCGTCCGCTGGAGATACGATCAATAATAGTACATTACTGTAGAGGCCGGCAACCCCACGTCCGGCCGAGGCTTGTATGTTGCTTTTCTCAAACATGACATGAAATAAAATAAAATAAAAACAAGAAATGAAGCTGACGGGACGCTAGTCTCGTCGCCCTGTTGTGTGGCTGCTGGCGCAGCGGCTGCAGGCGGCGGTGCCGCAGAACTCGCGTTGAAAAAAAAGACGATCGCATTGCCGGCCTGCGGCCGGGAAAGTTGTATGAAACCGCTTATGAAACCGAGAAGCAGCGCCTGCATTGCGATACTTCCCGGCCTATTTGTAACATAGCGTTAATATTTCATGTCATGTTTGAGAAATTTTATTAAAGAGTCTATTTTAAACATACTTTAGGTTAGTCTGGCAGGGGTTGCTTCCCAAAAACTGTTTGGCAATGAAGGATGTGATTTCTAATATTATGACGAAAGTAAAGATGAAATTTTACCATGTTTGAAACGTAATATTAAGTAATAGTAAGCGCTCAATATCCAAACTTCGTTGTTTCTTACCTGTGTTAGCATCATATATTTAAAAAAAAACAGACTTTATACTATGACGAAGGACTTGCTCGACTGGGATCTGGCTCTATATAGTTTGGATAGCAAAGAATGTCCATTACAAAACTACCATACCAACAACATTCAACTTCAACTTCAAATTAGTATCACATGCAAAGATACTCACATATCTTTCTGCGAAACTTTGCCCGCTGGTGCCTCTCCTCCGGGGACCGTTCCACTGAGCTGGAGGACTGTCCCTCCACTATTCTTGGCTGCAATCAAATTGAAAATAAATATTGCGTTTTGAAATATGAGCAAATGTAGTCACTCAAGAAATTTCTTTACCACCCAGCACCACCATCAAGGTTCAATGTCAGTGCTATGACTTAAAAGTTACGTTTAAATTTTAGATGTTTTAAGACTTAAAACATCAAGGGCCTAAATATTTTTACAGTTATTTTTACTTACAGGTCAAAGTAATCATTTTTTTAATTCTGATGTAGAAACTGCCATAAAAACGGTAAACATTTACTTGGCTGACTATACTATTCGTATTCAGATACACAATTTAAGCTGGGGTTTCAAAGTAGGTACGAGATAAATCTAAAACAGACTCGAAATATCTTTATTCAATTTAGTCTGTAACAAGCATTTCTGAATGACAAAAATCGACCACCGGTTTAGAAAACCACTGTTGAGAAGCTATCATATATACACACATCAATATATCACCTGGAGGACATGGGTTCGATTCCAAGCGCTGGTCTCTGTTTCTGGTTTTTCTATGTATCTATGTTTCAGTTTGTATTTTCGATATGGATTTTACGGGATGACCGTAAAAGTAACAAAATTTGGAGTTGAAATAAAAAATACAAAAAGACTCCAAAAACCAATCTTAATCAATATATCATACACGTTATATAGTAGTCAATCCATGTCCATTCAAACCCACCTTATGATAATCTTCCGTGCTGGACATATCATCGCTGTCATCCGGCACCGGACCGAGCCGGAAGCTCGGCGTGGGGGCTTCGCTCGGCAGCGCGGACACCTCCTCGGCCGACGGGGTGGCGGGGGTGTTCGGGGTCGCGGGGGTCGCGGGGGTCGCCGGGGTCGCGGGCGCGGAGGGCAGCGGGGGCGGGGACGAGGTCGCCGTGTGGAACGTCTCGTCGGTGGGCAGGCTGGAGTTTGGAGACGCTAGCGGATCCAAGCTCAAACTAAGGCTGGAACAATGAACATTTTATAGTTATAATTAAAAATTAGAAGTTTAAATTATAAATTTTTAGGGTTCCGTGCCTCAAAAGGAAAAAACGGAACCCTTATAGGATAACTTTGTTGTCCGTCTGTCTGGCTGTCTGTCAAGACACTTTTTCTCAGGAACGCGACAGTTGCAAGGGAATTAAAACCTGCAGGGTACTTCCCGTGAACTCAGAATCTTGAAATTTGGTACGAAGCAACGTCTTATAGCACAGATAAAGGAAAAATTGCGAAAAGCATAAATTTTAGTTACATCATATAATAAAAATATACCTACAGGTTTGTACGGAACCCTCGGTGCGCGAGTCCGACTCGCACTTAACCGGTTTTTGAGTCTACCAGTGCTTTCTTGGTCACGGTGTTTTCTTGACTTCCGTTAACTTCTACAGACGGTTCAGTTCATTGTTAGAAACAACTTGGTAATTAACTTTTGATACCAATTCGATAAAAGAAAACAAATATCCATTGTTTAAAGATCAAAATGTGAAATTCACAAACTTAACGGGTGACATTGACGTGACACACGAGAGACATTTATGTCTGTGTGTATGTTTAGTTTTTTAAAACTCATTTTTTTTGCTAAACATGTGTGAATTAAAAACACTTCAAAAAACGTCACAAATCAAACACCTTCACACTTTTACTGCAAACAATAAATTATCTTGCGTGAAGATGGATGAACGTTATTAACTAATTATTTTGTTTTTATTGTATGTATAGCTTAGACTCTAAAATTCACAGTGCTTTTAGTTAGTTTTACTGTCATACTGTGTAATTTCATTGAATAAATAAATAAATGAATAAATCTTAATGCTTGATTATCTTTTAAACAATAAGAATTACGCCACTAGTGTCGTGGGGAAATTAACTTCACGTGACTTGTTGAATATGGGTAAGGATAAGGGTTAATTTATAATATTTATTAGTTTTGACATTTGGAGACCTTATACATCTCCATTTCTTTATTTTAATAATTATTACTATTAGTTTTTGACCTTGGAGGCTTTTTACACCTCTGAAGATTGTATAATTTAATTAATTTAATTAGTTTACTTTGACATTTAGAGACTATATACATCTCTGAATTATATAGATTAGGAATTTTATTATTAACATAGGGACTTTATACATCCCTTGCTGTATAATAATTTTATTATTAACTCAGGGACTTTATACATCCCTTGTTATGTTTAAGGCTGTATATTGTTAAGCTTATGGGCCTGGACACATGTCGCCGGTACGGTGCCGTCTACGGTGTCACGGCGCGGCGCCGTCAAACGGCGTCGTGCCGAAACACGGTGCCGCGTACGGTGCCGTACACGGCGCCGCGAACGGCGTCGTACCACGGCGCGGTGCCGAGGTACGACGCCGTGCACGGTGCATCGCTTGGTAGTTTAACTAGTTTTCGTTTTGCTGCTGAACGCATAACACGCAAGTACAACCATCGGTTCAAATATACAAAACAATTGTCGTTTTAAATATATACAAGTATACAGTTTTTGCCTTGACATGGACCAAGAAAACGTATTCTCCTGCTCCTACTGCTAAGACGACGAATGAAGAAAAAACAGAAACGAAGATATTGGGTGAATCCATACTCCACTATTTACTTGCGTGTTATGCGTTCAGCAGCAAAACGTAAACTAGTTAAACTACCAAGCGATGCACCGTGCACGGCGTCGTACACGGCACCGCGCCGTGGTACGACGCCGTTCGCGGCGCCGTGTACGGCACCGTACGCGGCACCGTGTTTCGGCACGACGCCGTTTGACGGCGCCGCGCCGTGACACCGTAGACGGCACCGTACCGGCGACATGTGTCCAGGCCCTATGGATTTTAAACTTTTATATTTTTAGTTTAAATTCTAGTCACAGGCTCGCGACGTCGAAGTTCCCAAGACGATCCCATAGAGCTTATGGGAACGGAAGCAATACCATGCCCTCGGTACCGCTCTGCTTTCAGAGCATGACATGAGTGCGTGTGAGCTAACTTTGGGGGCGGCAGACGTGAACTTGCCTTCGAAATCCAAAAGCTTAATGGTTACTTGACCTGAAATGTATATTTCAGAACTAAATTATTGTTATTATTATTTTAAAATGTATGACGGTGGAAGCATTCTACACTTCCACTGAACGTAGATATAGTTTAGATATAGTTAGTGTTTAGTATTGTAACTAAGGGACCCTATACATCCCTGTATTTCTTTTATTATTATTTTTTGCAATTTTTTTTCTTTTATTGTATAATACAGTTTTTAAGTATTTTATTTGTAATTATATTGTTATGAAAAATGACTTTCTGCCAAGTTTCTTGCGGCGCATTCTTCTTGGCAATGATGGTCTTTCTGAAAGCGCTGGTAGTTTAAAAAATGACGTGTAAAAGTGCCCATTGCGGCCTATTTACTGAATAAATCATTTGAATTTTGAATTTTGAATTTGGTATTTCCTTAACATCCTGAAGCCCACCATGTAAATATAAAAAAAAAATGTCAAAGCAATTTGAACGTAATTGTTTAGCTAATAAAGTCAAACTGCCGTCGTATAAAATAAAAGACACAAGATAATTTTTACTATTACTACTTGAACTGATTGTGTACATTCTATTGCATATAAGGCCGCACGAGGATAGAGCTGACAGAAATCAAAAACAAGGCGGTATAGAGTCGTGTTTTGGAATGACTGGTCGGGGGGTTATGGTGTCTGCCTGATGAACAGCAATAAATACCTGATCCTCTTGTTCCGGAACAAGTCCCTCTCGTCGGCGGAGAGCGGCTCCAGGTCTTCAGAGGGCGCGCGGCGCAGCACCAGCTCCGACTTGCTGCGCTTCACGCCCTCGGGGGACAGCTCGCCCTCGCCGTCTGGAAGGACCACGGGTTAAATATGCAGAAGACGGAGGTTTAATGGCTCGAGGGTCTGTCGGTTTGGAAGGACCACGGGTTAAATATGCAGAAGACGGGAGTTTAATCGTCCGAGGGTGTGTGTTCGTTTGAAAGGACCACTGGTTGAGGGATACGAGTAGTCGGAGGTTTAATGGCACGAGGTTGTTTCCGTCTTAGTGGTAACTTAGAAAAATATTCTAGTTTTAATAATATTTTGTATAATCTAATAGATTATGTGCGAAATACCTATTTAAATTTTCCTTAGGTTTATTATGCTTTATGGTGAAGGAAAACATCGCGAAGTTGTAATTTTTTTCAATCTATACTGGACCCGCGTGGGAATGGACTGTCTGAGAAGAGACTTGAACTCTGTAATGAGACGTAAGTATATAGGGCGAGATGAGATGATCAGATGATTTTGGAGGCCCGCAGTCGCATAGTCTGACAGACAGCTCGGTCAGCAACCTCCCCCTAGTCGCAACCCCCCCCCTCACCTGGTCTGGGCGGGCCGAGGTCGGCGCAGAGCGCGTGTCGCAGCCCGAGGTCCTGCGTGCCGAGCAGCGCCAGCTCGGCCTGCAGCCGCTCCACCTTGACGCGGTGCGAGGCCACCGACGCCACCCGGCTCTGAAGCTCGCCTTCCAGCTCCACTAACTCTTTTTTCTGTAAAAAAAAGAACTTATGTGGCGTTGGAAGCGGTAGCGGTATTTGCGTTAAGACTTAAGTGTCGCATGGACGTAGCTGTCATGCATGTCATGGTAGATTAGCAAGCCATTACTTTCAGGGAAAATTCGGCGTGGAGAGTAAGGCAGCCGGTGAATTTACTGGCACTTGAGGTATTCAATCTTAGGCCTCTAGGTTGGCAACGCATCTGCAATACCCCTGGTGTTACAGATACTTATGGGCGGTGGTGATCTCGTACCATCAGGAGACCCACTTGCTCGTTTGCCATCCAGTCGAATAAAAATTTTTTTTTAGTGTTTTTGCGGCTTTTTTCTTCATTCCTTTTTTGGCAAGTATTAAATAATATAAATAATAACTTTAGGCGAGCAATTCTTGTATTCTCGGAGATCTCGGAAACTGCTCCAACGATTTCGATGAAATTTGGTATGTGGGGGTTTTCGGGGATCACAAATCGATCTAGCTTGGTCTTTTCTCTGGAAAAAGGCTTACTATCGAGTTTAGACCAAGCAAAGCTCGGTCGCCCAGGTACTAGATAACAGATAAGTCAACGTTACATACTCGAAAAGTGACTTTAACCCCATATCAATTCAATGCACTACTACAATAGGCCATTTACAAAGTTTTTCACTTATACCTACTACAACTTAGATAACATAACTCATTATTATTAAGTAGGTCAAACTCTGAGAAATTTTCCCAACTATAAAACAGCTTTATTACAAGCAAGAGCTAATTATTTTTATATGATAAAAGCATCGTGTTAAGGTACATTAAGCATGTAAACAAAGCAATAAGTTATGTCATAATCAAGATATTAAAACATGTTGGCGCAGTCACGCAACAGAGCTTTGTTAAACATATGGCCTAGTGGTTAGAGAACCTGATTACGAAGCTTGAGGTCCCGGGTTCGATTCCCGTGTCGGGGCAGATATTTGTATGAAAAATACGAATGTTTGTTCTCGGGTCTTGGGTGTTTAATATGTATTTAAGTATGTATCTATATCTATATAATTATATTTATCCGTTGCTTAGTACCCATAATACAAGCTTTGCTAAGCTTACTTTGGGACTAGGTCATTTGGTGTGAATTGTCCCGTGATATTTATTATTATTATTTTTATATTATTAAATATACATTATCGTAATATTTGTTGAAGGAAAGCTTATCACATTTTTTTTGGGGTTGACTTGCCGTAAGGGCTATTTTTAACCTCCCGACGTAAAAAGAGGGGTGTTACAAGTTTGACCGCTAAATGTGTGTCTGTGCGTTTGCATGTCCGTGTCCGTGTGTCGGTCTGTGGCACCGTAGCTCTTAAACGGGTGAACCGATTTGAACGCGATTTTAATTTATTTTACTCTAGCGATGCTTCTTAGACATGTTTTATCAAAATCGGTTCAGCCGTTTTTGAGATATTGAACTTTGAAGTGACGTCGGGGTTTTCAATCTTTTTGTTGGTTAGGTTATTGTTTACTCGTTCTTAGTTTTTTAATTTTATATGAGGTGATTTATAGGACTTGAGGTCGCGCAGTCGGGATGAATGACTGGGAAGCGAAGGCTCAAACAGTGCCGGACTTTCACCGGCTGGAAAACCCGGCTGCACGTACCCAAGTCCCTGGAGCTTAGGGGGAGGAGACGGTTGGAGGGGTTTCTTATCTACCAGAGTCTTGCTTCCGCCATTTGCTGGAAGGCCGGTAGATAGGAGCATGCAACCCGCTAGGTTCTTCGGTGTGCTTGGGGTTAGTGTTTTTTGTTGATCCCCATTGGTTTCTTACTTGATCGACCCTAGCCCTTTTAACGCTCATTAATAGCTGCCGCCCGGAATATCAATTTACTATATTTTCTGTGGCATCAGGGCCTGATTAACTATTAGGCAAAGTAGGCAATGAGACACTAAGATACGGTACACTGACAACAACCAACAAGCTCATCAACTGAGCCTAACCGAGTAGAGATACGCATGATGTCTCTGTCTTATTTACGTCGTTAGAAGAGTTTCTCTCAAATAGTTTCGACGAATGTGTGCAAGCGCGGGGCAAGCCACATCACAATTGCAAAACACTACGAAAGCCTCATAGCTGAAATGTAGCCCACATGTAGCCTATTTTTTTTTGTATTCTCAATTTTTTTTTATTTTTATGGTGTTTCTTATCTTCAAATTAAGGAGTTGAATTAAGGTTGCTGTGAAGTTCTGTTTATAAATATGCTAGTCTTTGTTTTAATCTCAATATTTCTACTAAATTCGGCTTGTTCACATTTTAATAAATTACAACGTTAATGGTAGTGCCATCTATTGTTATTTTTTAGTATTAAATATAGCTTATAGGGGTTGGTAGGCCATGACAATGGGTATTATTGATTTTTTTCGACGCATGCTGTTAGTCAATTTGATTGAACTTTGAACTTGAAAAGAGCTGATTTTCTTCAAACAGCTGAAAAGGGCTCCTGATACGCGGTAATCCGGCCCTGTGGCGATGGCGTGCACTCACGTGGCGGTCGACGGTGTCCCTGATGGTGGCGGCGGAAGTGGGCTCGCACTGCTGCAGCAAATGCATCAGGCTCTCCGTGGAGGTCTCCGAGTCCGGCGAGTTGGGGCTGGTCGGGCTGGGAGTCTGCAACAATATACGAACCATAAATCATGAACAATTACTCTGCTCCCCCGTGACCACGAGACGAGAACATGCGAGCTGCCAAGAACTGTTCCCTTTCAAAGTCAAAGTCAAAAAATCTTTATCAAATCCAGGCTACAAAAAAGCACTTATGAATGTCAAAAAAAATCTACCACCGGTTCGGAAAAAACCTTCTGCTGAGAAGAATCCGGCAAGAAACTCAAACAAGTATATATATATTTTTTTAAACAGATTTACAATATTATTAAATGTTCTTTGTCGGGATTATGTTTAGGGAACCCAGGCATGTGTGAATGAAAATGATTATGATAAACAAATATTGTTTTATAGTAAAATTGTTTCATGTCCCCAAGATATGACGAAAATTTTGCGTGGTACCGGAAATATATACTTTGACGTCTGAATTACATGCACGCTAACTAGCTTGACTAGCCAATTTGTTAATTAACGACGTCAGTTCTATGATCGGTAATGCTTGAAATTTTGGAAGCGATGTTATAAATATAATGTAATTTCATCTTATGAAGAAAGAGCAAATAAAAAAAATATTATTACAAAAATAATACCTCGATCATCCCACTCCTATTAAACCAGAGTTGCTATTAAATCACAAGGTCTGTCTGTCTGTCTATCACCAAACACAGTTTTTTTCAAGCTAGTACTTTTTTAGCAACTGTTATTTTGAAATAGTAAGTAAGTAAGGCATCACAGTAACTAATCGTGCATAACATGCCAAAAAAAAGCAATCTACAATTGCAATAAAGGTGCGGCTACATGCAAGTCGCTCGACGCTCGTTTCCAGCGATAAAACTGGTCACGTGACCCTATTTTGAATTTCCCGTGACTCAAAAAAGCAGCGTTAAGTCGCCGCGTCGAACAGCAGCGTCAAGATGGCTGCTTGCAGGAATGATCTTGGTCTTGCAAGCTGATTTCTTAACCTCCTTTAGTGACAGTCGTGGCAGTGGTACAAATAAAAGAAATTGTAGTGAATGAAAAAAAAAGTGTTTTTCCGTAATTGGAGAGTTTTTTTTTCAGCGATAAAGCTCAACATTTTCAGCTTTATCGCGATGTCACGTGACCAGATTTGACGCTGGAAAGGAGCGTCGAGCGACTACATGTGGCCGCGCCTTAATGTGCACAGATTGATGACGCTAAAACAATGAATCAACGACTGTTACGTGAGTATGGCAACACTTTTGCCCACGAGAATAGAGAAGCGTATAAGGAAAACCTATTAATAAAATTCGAATTTCTTAGGTATTAGCCGCGATCTTTAGCCTGTCGTCATAAACGTCCAACCTGTTTTCAAAGTGTACGTCAAAATCAAAGTACGTCAAAAATATCTTGTTTGCCCAAAACTCACTTACTATAACACATATCGCATAAACTTTTTTAACAGAATAATTCGCATAAAATGTACTTGGCATAGTCATATCGCATAACGAAACCGTCGCACTATTTCCCAAGAAAAACTTCACGAAGAAACGGGGATTATTATTGTCACTCTTCTATCTTAAAAAAAAACATGTAGGAATACTAGAGAAATTTCAATCAATGTCTTAGTTTATATTTACTTGTAAAACGAATACAATAACATGTAGCGTGACCATGCAGTTAGTTAAAAATATTTTTTTACTACAAATTAAGTGATATTGAATTAACTTAACTTTTTTATAGTTAAGCCGGCATTTGGCTTTGGTGTGACGGAGTGTAACATTAACATATCATGTATCTATTGCTATTTAATGTTGTTGTGTACAGTATAACTTTTTATACATGTGTTAATCTATGTTTGCGCGGTGCATGTTGGCAATTACGCGCGTACTTTTTTCGAATTTTAAAAGAAAATTCTTTATCTGTAAAGACGAGTTTAGACTTGCAAGAAAAATCGTGCAAGTTGCATTACATTGCGGCGCTCGATTGACCACTACAAACTCGTTGGCTTTGCGGCCTCGCAATGTAATGCAACTTGCACGATTTTTCTTGCAATTCGAAACTCGTCTTTACAGATAAAGAATTTTCTTTTAAAATTCGAATAAAGTACGCGCGTAATTGCCAACAGATACATAAGATTCTATAATGCTTCGGAACGCACCACTCAGCCGTACTGTGCGCACACTGAATGTAGTTGCTGATAAAAGTGATTTATTTCATTGTACCATGACTGAATTATCAAAAGTGATTATGCATGTATTATGTTATGTTTTAGAATAAGTAAATTATTGACAAAGTGTAAAATTATAATTTAGGCACTATTGATGGCACTGTAATTTGATGCTCGTGTATGAAATAAATAAATAAATAATTTGTTTTATTGTCACTACAGAAATAATTTTGTTATTTATAGCTGATGGTTCCCCGAAAATAAATAAACACTATATATAAATATTGTATTGTACAAATATAAATAAGCTCAACCGTAACTAACTTTAAATTAGCCTAGAATTCTTGTAATTAATTGATTCAAGCGTAACTTTATGAAGGACAAAATCAATGAACTACACATTTTTGAGAGCCACTTGTGAGTGGACCAAGATATCCATTTATATTTGGTAGCAGACATGATACCCTATACTTCAGCCTCCTCGTGACCACAACCGCCGTAATGTGATCAAAACGTCGAGGTAATTATTACCCGTTGTTAAGCGCGATATGTCCCGATTGTGTTAAAGTAAATATGAGCGAAAATCAAGTTTAAAACATATTTGGTAGCAAAGAAGCAAGACAAAAAGCCAGCACCCTGTACTCACGTCGAGACACCCTCTAGCCCGCAGGTCGTCGACCCCGTCCCGCAGCGCGGCCTCCAGTTCAGCTTTCTTCTCGTTGACGCGCGAGCGAAGCGCCGCCACGTGCGAGTCTTCGTTATCCGCCTACGTCGCAAATTATAAGGTAAAGAGGGGAGCTCCGAATTGTTTCAAATGTTGGCGAAATTGTATCATAAAAGTAAATATGGGTACATATAAGAAAAATATAAATGAAATAATTATTAACTCGTTGATTTAAAATTAATTCTATAAGATTTCTTTTTTGTAGGGGAGACCTAGGATATCTAGGCAGTGGATTTTCAGCTTACGCTGACGACGATGATTCTCTCTTGTTTCTTTTATCCTCTTTTGTTCATATTACTAATATCAAGTTGTCCTTTTTACTAACACGATATGGATTCTTTATGTCTGAAATAAATGATTTCTTTTTTTTTATCCTACAAAAATATGTATCAAAATGCTACTTACGTAGAAATTATACTTTGAAATTAACGATTTAAAAGGGATTTCTTGGTAAAAACGCATATATGAATATTCATTTCAGTAAAAAGCTGGTAACATATTGGTAAATACAATTTTTTCATACAAAGGTTGGGAAATCAATGACCTCTCTGTTAACTCGATATACGGACGTGCCAATTTCTAATTTAATCGCTTCAGTAGTTTCGGAGCAAATTGGCTGTGACAGACGAACATACAGACACGCGATCCTATACGGGTTCCGGTTTTTCCTTCTGAGGTATAAAACCCTAATAAATCCAAATTATGATATCTTATTTGGAAACTTGAAAATATTTTCAACGAATAATGCCAGCACAAGTTATTGATTGAAAAATTTAAAGCTGAAATTTAACAAACAATTAGTTCACCCTCAATCCATCAAATCATGCCAGAAATAAGTTGTCTGGTTTAAGTGAAAAAAAAAAAAACACTAATTTCAATCTCGGCAAAATCCACTCACACTTCACAAGACAATTCGGAACTCCACGAAAAAAAACAGCGAAAGTACAAAAAATAGCATTCAATCTACTAATTAACTATAACTATAGCTACACGTCCATTAGGCAGCGCGTGCGCCGAAGTAATGCAACTAGTGAGAAATATAAAAACATAGCATTGTTCGTGATAAAAATGGGTAATTAGAGCTACCACTGGTTCTCGAATAGAGATGAGCGAATTCCTGAGAAACAAATCAAATCGCTATCTTTTTCTGTAGTTGATCATTATTTTTAGCCAAGAGTTGAAAGAAAGTATGTTCAACAATTTCATTATATTTGATTTGATTATATATAAATAAATGTTATACGAAAATGTATAAATAAATGTTTCTCTCTCTCTTCTCTCTCATGCTCGATTCCTAACTGATTTGTAAAATAAATTCAACAATATTCTGATCTCACCTATTCGAGAACCAACAGTAGCGTTCTAAAAGAGATTGCACGAAATACAGACATCGATTGCACACATGACGCAACCTACTGTTTACTTTCCCAGTCTCGTATTTACACATCTGCAGTTTTAATAACAGCTCTGAGACAAGTGAGATAAAGTTCAAATTGGCTTCACGTTATATTACATACGAGCTTTGGGATGTAACCAGTGGAGAGGTATTAGGTATCAAAGAGACAGTAGCCCAATTCGAATTCTTGTTCCGAGTTTATAGACGCTGTTATTTGATCCGTCTGCCTTAATACCTTTATTGGTGTGTTATATTAAAAGCGTTATATATTAGACTAAGCGAACCACAACTAAAGACACGTCAAAAGTAGATGCTTACTTATATATCCGTGTACTAAGTACATTATAAAATTTAACTTTAAGCCGAAAAAGGAAATTTTAAATTCACTGTACAATTTGTATTCTAGTTTTGAAATAAACAAATGGTCAATGAGAAAAGAATTGCTCGTTTGAAGGTATTTAGCTTGTTGACAAGCAAAAAGTTAGTTTCTACTTTGGTGTGTGTTGTTGCGTTGGTACCTGTTCAATCAATCAATCGGTCCCAACGGGTTGTTTTCATAAGCAGTATACATTCAGTTTATGATTTACAAACCATATCTCGAATTCGTATTCATCTAAACACCCGCCTGACCCGCGTCTTGCCCGCAAACTGAATCCGCAACAAATCGTCCATAAATTCAGATGAACTTACCCAAAGACTGGTTGTGCTGGTTATTTTTTTGATACCCTGTATGTAGTTACCGTGCGATGCAAACTCGTGCTGGTAAAAAGTTTGGGCGATAGCGTGTCTCCTTGCTTTGCCCCTTTTTGTATAGGGAAGGACGGTGCTGTTGAATCCAGTCTTATTGCAGGCGACTTTATTGTGTAAACATTAGGGTTTTAGATCCCAAAGGAGAGTTTGCGCCTGTTGCCTTTAAATTCAGCTGAGTTGAAGAGACGGTGCAGACAGCGCGACGGAGGTAGTAAGGACGGGTAAAAAACGGACGACGAGGTGCATAGCTCGCGCTTTTTTTTATCAATGTGTCGACATGCGTTCGGATTAAGACCGGCCACAGACTTATCTTCAAGAACACAACAGAATCCGGGTTCATCAACACACATCATGCTGTAGATTATTTGCCCACCTGGCTAAGGTATAAGAAGAGAGGCATACTTGATATTGCACTCTAGCCCTCCAATTTAAATTATTTTCAGTTCAGGGCCGTCAACCGAGCCCTATGTCGATCTTGGTATGCCGCGTCGTTTAACTGCACCTCTACAAGCCCCCCCCTCTGTGGTGTACTGACCGCGCGCGCGTGCGTGCCGGCGAGCGCGCGCAGGCGGTCCGCGCGCGCGCCGAGCTCGCGGCGGCGCGTGCGCAGCGCCCGGCGGCGGTGCGTCCAGCCGCGCTCCAGCGCGCGCCAGTCGCCCGACAGCCGCCGGCACGCCGCCGCGTACTCGCGCTCCATCGCCTCACGCTCCTAATAAACAACAATAACGTCAAACTTCTAAGCCCTGGCTTCAGGATACCGCGTAATACAGCGGTGTGTGATGTCACTGCAGCACGCGAAGCCCGTACTCAATGCCATCTATGACACGACAGGACATGACATGCCACCAATACTCCATACTCAGGGATAAGTCCGCCTTGTACTTAACATTTTTTTAACCTTTTTTATTTTGTTTTCATGCTAACATGTCAAGGACCGAGTTTTTTTTTAATTTATATATTCTCGCCAAACTGCAACCTTTGATGGCGTGACGCGTTTAGTTTTATACGACATTAACCTAACTTATAAAAATAAAATAAAAAATAAATAAAATAATGTCATGGGACACTTGACACCAATTGACCTAGTCCCAAACTAAGCAAAGCTTGTACTATGGATACCAGGCAACATAACACACATAAAATAACTATACTGCTTCGTGACCCACTAGAAAAAAGAAAAAGTAGGCAATAATTAATGGCAAGTCAAGAAGATATTCTTTTAGTCTGTGTCATTAACATGGATTTACCTAATTTATGGCTTTGTCTTAATAAGTTAATGTTATTGAACAGTTTTGGTATCAGGTACTTTGAACTTCTTTTTCCATAATAATTTTCATTTTCGGCTGTAAGAACGTTTTCTCTTTTAACCAGATCTTTTAATCCAAAAACAAATTAACTCTTCCTTCCACCGTAAACAGAAATATTAGGATGTATCCTCATCTCTTTGCCTGTCATTTACTATACCTCATCTAGCTTCCGCTGTGCCTGTAACAGCTCCTCGCGTTCGGAGTGCCAGCGACGTTGCCTCTCTTCCTGTTGCAGGATGAACTGCTGTCTCTCTCGCTCCAACTCCGCGCGCTGCGCCTCTATCCGCTCGCAACGGATCTCGCCTTCAAGGTCGCTGTAAAAAACTTGATGGTCAGGACTGTCATTTTCACTTGAGAAGGGTTGACCTTAGACTCGGAAAAGGCTTTCGATGCAGTTGATTTACACTATTTCTATCGATAAAAGGGTAGAGTCTAACTTCAACTCAGAAGGATTGTCCGGTGTGCCATAGGGTAGTATATTGAGGCAAGCACTGTTTTTCCTATACACCAACCAAAACCTACAATATAGGCACTTTATAACCCCTAATAATTACGATACTTACGACAGAGTGGTGTTTAAGTTTTCAGTGCTGGCCGCAAGGTCAGTCGTAGACCAGGAGAGCAGAGACAAACGGGAGAGATTCATTACAGAGGCGCTGCCTTCTTGCCGCAGCTTAGCCGCTTCGGCTGGGTCGTTGTAACGGAACATATTTGTACGGCCTAGAAGGAGGATGCAACCTGGGAACAAGAAGGTAAGACGAATTAAAATTTTATTTTTGGTAAAAGGATGAGATTATTCTCTGAAAATCTCAGGGAACAGTATGATTCTATAAAACAGCTTCGATTTCTGAAATGCATTCATATTTCCTCAATAAATTATTTTCTAGCTTTCCCAGCCTATAAACGTCAAACTCCAGGCGCCAAACGCCCAGGCGCAGGCCTCCTCTCAGAATGAGAAATAAAATCTACTTCACTGATTTGACTTTAGTCTCCGACATCCCACCAAAATGAAGCGTACCGGACGGAGCAAAAGTTGAGAGGTTATCTTAGTCCTTCATGATCATGAAAGTGACAAAATGCAGACAAAAAACCGAGTACATAGATCTATCTTTGAACAATATTCATACCTGGATTAATGTTATTACTTAACACAACCATCCCATTCCAATACTGTTTGAATGAATTAATGAATAATTCGTTTATTCACAGAAACCTATGGTAGGTGAGGATCTTAGATTACAGTGAACCACATTTTACCTCTTTAATGCTGACGCCCGTGTCTATGCATGACGAATCAATCGTGGTTTTTCTCGGTAGCCAAAAGTGTGTGGACAAGAGGCCTTGTAGTATGGAGTGAGCGTTACACTTACCCTGGCTGAGTTTGGCAGCCTTATCGAGCAGCACGGTGTTGAGCCAGCAGTGCGCCTGCGCGGCGGGGTGCAGCGTGGCCACGCCCTCGTGCAGCGTGATGCGGCAGTGCAGCGGCAGCACGCCGGCGCCCGTCAGCACTATGTCCGGGGTGGGGGAGTGCTCTTCCGTGCCTATCACTGTTTCGCCTTCCTGTGGGCGCGTAAGAACTGTTATTTCTGAGGTGTCTCGGAAACTACAATAGTAATTTATACAACTGTTACATAATAAGGTCCCTTAAAACACGAGTGTTTTAGGGCCTAATTACGTACAGTTTTATAACTTACTTTATCTACATCCATATATTAAATCCTCTATCATGCGTTCAAGAACCATTGAGAATGACCTGCATTGCAACCAGAACTATGTCTGACCCACGACCTCCTGCGCCTGGTGAAACAGAAGCTCCGCCACCGCTCCTATGCGGTAATGTTCATTACGATACCGATTTCAGTATCGTAATGATTATTTTACTGCCGTTTTCATAATAGAATCCGATGTCGTAATGCTGGTCATTATCTATAGTTTTTGAACGCATAATGGAGGATTTACTATATGGGTGTAGATAAATTTGCTTACAGGTCGATTTACAAGATTTGGCATGAATTAATCTAACACAAAATAATTATATCGACGATGAAGAACCAATCCCGCCCAACTGATAAATCTTGCAAAATTTAAGAGGTTTTTCTATGGGGTACTGAGGTCCACAATACCAAGATTTGTCCACGATCTATCAGTTAGGAAGTATTGGGGCTTCATCGTCGGAATACAAGTTGATTCAATCGGTGATAATCGTGTTTTAAAACAATCTCATGTCATAACCACCCAAATGAAGTGTAAAAACATCCCTACGTATACAACCTTGTCTGCACACTGACGCCATAATACGCGGAAAAGGAAGCAAAAAAGCTAAATTCCTTATGGATTTCACATCTTTTTGCCGTGATGTTACGAGTTGCTCTTATTGAACACTGGATTACGCGACTTTAGCCAAAATTGAATACATTTATTTTGACTTCGGCTTTGATCAGAGTAGAAAGAGGTGATGAATGCTATCTAATCACCTTGAGATGATAAAGGGTAACTCCAGTAGACAGCAGGTTATCATCGATCCCGACGAGATGAGGCATGTCGGAGTCGAGCACGACGCCGAGCCCGCTCTTGCGCAGCCCGAGCGCCTTCTGTTCTTGCAGTATCTGCTGTGTCTCTCGCCACTTCTCCGTCCATTTCTCTGTGAGGACTTTCTCTTGCGCCTCTTTGCGTTGGAGTGTTGCGAGGACCGCTGGCTCGGCCTCGATTGGGTCCTGGAAACAAAAATGGAACATAGATGTGAATACCTATACTTTATATTGTTTTTCATCACACTTGCTCGTAAACAGTGTCGTAACATGCAGGCTACCTTAGTTGCGACCCCCCTAATAAAACCCTCGGCCTTTATGTGCTTGTCATGAAACCCGTGGTCGGTAAATGAGTCGTTGCGCGTACACATGTTCTTGTCATGAAGCCCAAGGACGGTCAATGAGTCAGTGCCCGTACTGATGGTGCTGCTGCAGGACTACATGGACCACATGCACACGCACGTTGCGGCGCATGCTAAGGGAGTTAGAGGGCGGCGCTGCCAAGAGCACAGCCTAAGGTATCGCCAATATTTGGAACAATTATATTTTTCTGTTACAAATATAAAATTTTACTTGCAAATGTGATGAAAAACATTGTATGTCGCACGGGCGGTACTAGAATTACGAACATCGACTCATCAAAGCCCTCAGTCTTCGTCTTCGGGCTTCTAATAGACTCTCGTTCGTAATTCCTTATTTACCGCCCTTAAGACACAATATAATAAGACAGATATAGTCTGAAATAAAACTGGCAACGTATTAAAAGCTGAGGTAAGCCCGACACGTTTCAAACCAATACGTGGTTCGTTATCGTGATTCTTCGTTATCCTGATTTCGTATTGGTTTTGACTGGCACTTGAGGTATCCCATCTTAGGCCTCTAGGTTGGCAGCGCATCTGCAACAGGGGGATGTTGCAGGTGTCTATGGGCGGTGGTGATCTCTTACCACCAGGAGACCCACTTGCTCGTTTGCCATCCAGTGGAATAAAAAAAAACTTGTTAAAATAAACCAAGATGGCGTACCGTGTTGTGTGTGATCTGTTTGCGCAGCTTGTCGATTTCCTCGCGCAGCTCCCTGATGAGCTTGACGTTGGGGTCCTCGTTGATGGTGGGCTTGTTGATGATGTTCTTAGCGCGGTTGGCGTACCGCAGCGTAGACAGAGTCTCGCCGTAGTTGCAGTCCGCTGGGGATATCTGAGAAAGCATAGTTTGTTATTTGTACATATAAAAAGTGGATGGCCTAGTGGTTAGAGAACCTGACTACGAAGCTTGAGGTCCCGGGTTTGATTCCCGTGTCGGGGCAGATATTTGTATGAAAAATTCGAATGTTTGTTCTCGGGTCTTGGGTGTTTAATATGTATTTAAGTATGTATCTATATCTATATAATTATATTTATCCATTGCTTAGTACCCATAACACAAGCTTTACTAAGCTTACTTTGGGACTAGGTCAATTGGTGTGAATTGTCCCGTGATATTTATTTATTTTATTTTACTCAAAATAGACATGACTTTACCGGCCGAACAATACCGACCTGCTATTTGGAAGCCCGAATGGCTTCGAAATAAGGGCACGGTGAATTCCCATACTGATCGTTCTAAATGTGCCACCCCGTACACCGCCCAACATTCCAGTTCTTATAAATACCGGCATGACAATCGAAAGCCATAAAAATCCCAAAGACCGATGTTTTCCCGGTGCGATAGTGTTAGGTATAATTAAGGTTTCTGTGTGTTAGTTGATATTTATGTCACTTTCATAATTGGTTGAATAACTAAATTTTTCGCCTGTCAATAAATCCTTACGGCCTGGCCACGATTTTGGTCTTAGCGGTGAGCGGGGCGGCGGGCGGCGCGGCGAGGGAGAGCGGAGCGGCGAGCATGCCACGTACTTCGCAATAGCTTCAGCGGTTTCCAGCCGAAGGGACGTATTAAAATTAAAATGGCGTTATCGAAAATTGCTCTTCAGTGCCTCGAAAGTAGCTCATATTTCAGGCAGGACATTTTTAATATCAGAGGAGTGCACGAACTAAACATAAAAAATATACAGTCGAATTGATAACCTCCTCCTTTTTTTGAAGCCGGTTAAAAAGTAGTCTTTTGATCACATGCCTCAACTTACGCTGAGGATGTTTCGACAGCCATATGGCGGACCTATTTAAAATTTCGGTGCAAAATAGCTCTGTATCCATTTTGTCGCGCGCGAATCGTCTAAAAAATGTTGTTCCTTGTTTTACCGCCCGATGCGTCCCGCCAATAACGCCGTTCGCGCCGCTCTGAGTCGTGGCATCCCTCCTAATAGCCCGTATCGTTGTTCCCCCCGCGCTGCCGCCCCGCGCCGCGCTGCCGCCGGCCGCTCGAGTAAAATCGCGCGTGGCATGCTTCAAGCGTCTTTTGAATTTGTGGGACGTATATAGGCTTGGAGGATTTATTACGGTTCTAGAGATACAGCCATATGCCTAGAGTACTAGAAATGCTTCATTTAAGTACCTATCCTCGCTCCGCTGAGCGTTTCCACTAGAGATGCGCTGAGCGAGGATCGGCAAATGAAACGTTTCTATTGGGTCATGACAAACATTCCTCGCATCACATTCTCGCACATCTCTGGTAAAAACGTAGCCTTAGGGTTCCTTACGCGGTATGGCAACCTGATTCATTTCGCACCTTTTAATTTCCCCATCCTCACCGCTGCCGCTGCCGCAAGTTGCGCGAGTTCGTGGCCAGGCCGTAACTGCGACCACAATGAGCGTGCTGCGGCAGCGGACGGCGTACTTACCGCAGCAATCATGATAGTCTTCGAGTTCCCGCCGAGCGAGTCTTTGAGCAGCCACGTGAGCACGGAATCTCGGTACGGGATGAACACCTTCTTGCCACCCTTCTGGTTACGACCTGCGACATAAATGGCTGTTAACTCTGACAAAGAGAGAGGAGAGAAAGAGAGTTTTACACGTAGAAAATTACGCCAGAAGGAAAAAAAAATCAAAAAACCCGGCTGCCTTAAAAAATACTAAAAAGAAGAAAACAAGCCTAGTGGGCTAGAACTCTGTTAAGTAGCTAACTTAAAGTTCAACAGTCGGGACCCATTAGGTAAGAGTTTTTGAGCGTCACGATCCCGACTGTTGAACTTTAAGTTAGCTACTTAAAAAAGTTCTAGCCTACTAGGCTTGTTTTCTTCTTTTTAGTATTTTTAAGGCAGTCTGGTTTTCTGTGAAAATGGACTAATTATTAGCTTTCATTTGATACCCCACTTGATAGGTTTGAATAAAAATCATTTTTTGAAAAAACAATTTGGCGCCAAAAATCCGCAATTCTGATTTTTTAAGAATTAAATGTACCCAGTATCATTCGCGTCATTAAGACGAATCCAATGCATGACGTATGTTTTATCAAAATCGGTTAAGCCGTAGAGAGTAGTTACGAGAGGACATAGGAATAGACATACATACATACATACGCGTCAAACACATAACCCTCCTTCTTCGCAGTCAGGTAATAAACATGGTAATAATGTTGCGGTAAGCCACGACGTCGTCTTTTATTGGAAACCATTTGAAAACACTATTGTCGCCTATGGCCTCTCAAGCAGTGTCGTGGGGTCAAGCCTGGGCTCGCACTTCTCAGTGTTCTGAATTTATGTGCGAAATTACATTTGAAATTAACGGTGAAGGAAAACATCGTGACGAAACCCATACACACCTACGAAGGCATTCAGTGGTATGCGTGTGTGTGAAGTTCTCAACACTGGGTCCACGTTAGAATTACGCCCCAGGCTCTGTTATTAATGATTCAGGCTAGTAGCGTTAGACAGAGAAAGCACTCACTCTCGACCGGCAGCTGGCTGGACTCTGCCAGCGCGGAGATAACGGAGCCGAGCGTGACCAGGGACTTGTTGATGTGCGCACCTTCCACCAGCCGCTGCCCCGTCGCGCCCGTCGCATCAGCACGCTCGCTGCAACCAACAAATCTTTAAAAAAAAACATCCTAACCCCTCGCATGCCGTCATCGGTTAAATGGGCATTTTCACAAAAAAAGGAAAAAAGGAAGTTCTACGAGCGTAGATGAGAGACCGTAAGCAAGAAATTTGAATGAATTGTAATGAGGGCTACCGTTTTCGCGCTCACCAGTTGGCTCCACTGTAGACAAAGGTCCTGCCTGAAGTAGGTATACTGGTTAGTAATTACGGGCGTGAAAACAAAATTTACATTAAATCATATGTCATACTTTCTAACCGTACCATAAAAATATCGAGCATGCCACACTGTTGCGTAGTCCCGTTTTGTTCGGAAAAAAGGGGAGGACAAAGGTTTCCGAAAGACAAAACTGTCTCAAAACACAGACATTCATTGCCCCGTAACGCATATTTGCCATAATTCATTTCAGGTATTGCAAAACATTCACAAAATTATTCTAATTATAAATAAACCCACGTAGCTCACCGAAAAACTATTTCTATTTGACATTTCGGAGACCTCACGCTACACTAGCGCCTCTAGCGGCGAATTCATACGCGATAGCCCTCATTTTCAAAGTCAAAGTCAAAGTCAAATATCTTTATTCAATTTAGGCTATAACAAGCACTTATGAATGTCAAAAAAAATCTACCACAGGTTCGGAAAAACCTCTGCTGAGAAGAATCCGGCAAGAAACTCAACGAGGTATATATATATTTTTTAAACAGATTTACAATATTATTCAATGATATGTATACATCACAAGTATTTAACACATCTTTATTTTTAATTGTACCGCATGCACACCATATCGTTTTATAAAGTCCTTCCATTCTACCTGACTCATTTCTTCAGTATAAGTGACAGGAAACTGATAGCGGTTGAAACACTTGTAGAACTATCCTAGTTCATTTTGACTACCAGTGGGTAAGTTGGGTGACCATGCAAGTACAGTCAACACAAAGTACAGCCGTGATACCTACCTGCCCGCCAGATCCACGAGATGCACCTTAGACGCGGTCTCGCTGGGCATGTTGTTGTGCCGCAGATAGCTGGCCTGCACGAACGTGATGGTGAATATGGCGTGCGAGCGAGACGACACGTCGTTCATCTGCGTCGACGCCGTCGTGCGCTGCAGGTTGCCGCGGTGCATGCATTCCTGGACAAACATGACATAAAAATGACACTACATTGTACTGTTTATTTTATAAAGTAAACTATGTGACTAAACAATATGATTTACCTCAGTTTTATACATAAATAAATAAATAAATATCATGGGACACTTGACACCAATTGACCTAGTCCCAAACTAAGCAAAGCTTGTACTATGGACACTAGGCAACGGATAAACATACTTATATAGCTAAATACATACTTAAATAGATATTAAACATCCAAGACCCGAGAACAAACATTCGTGTTATTCACACAAATATCTACTCCGGCCGGGAATCGAACCCGGGACCTCAAGCTTCGTAGTCAGGTTCTCCAACCACTTGGCCATCCGGTCGTCTAAATAAATAACATTAAAGTCCGTTAGAAACTGATTTATATTTTTGTTCCGGAATACACACATGGCAAAATAAAATATTTTTGGACGTTACTTTAGAGCTCAAAACAATGTTTTAAATAGTTACCCACTCACTTGTATATCATCATAATCCGACACCAAATGCTTGGACAGATCCTGCACATAGGGCCCCAGCTTGGGGTGCTCCCGGACCCTCAGGGAGTGCCCGGCGTCAGCTGCCAGGAGGTCCTTGACCCGCTCGTTGTATATTTCCAGGTAGCTGACCTCCGTGCGGTAGGAGGCGCCCGACTCCTTCCCGGCGGCCACGCGAGAGAACAGCTGCCGGCATATCCGCGGGATGAGGCCTTGGTTCTCCTGGGGAGGGAAAATATAGCTGTCACTATGACAAGTAAGGAGATGACTGATGATAAATACAAGAGTAACGTGGTTGACTGAAAGACAACGGTCAGACTAAACCGCAGGAGCCAGGAACTTGAAATTTGGCTTATTCCTTGAGGATCAGGTGTGTACAAGGAAGGAACACTGGGAACCCTCCCCCCACGGACCGCCTCATTTGCACTTATACATTTCGCACCTCTAGAACAACACCGACGACAACGCCAATTTTCAACGTATTGCGTGATAAAAGCTAAAAATTAAATTTATGATTGATTTTTGACAGTTCTTTATCATTGAGTAATTTTTGGAAAAAAAAACAATTATGTCATTGTTAAGATTGTTTTTTTGGAATCTTTTTGTATTTTTTATTTCAATTCCAAATTTTTACTTTTACGGTCATCCCGTAAAACCGAAATTGAAAATACAAACTGAAATATAGATGCACAGAAAAAACAGAAAAATAAGACCATCACTGGAATCGAACCCAGGTCCTCGTAATCCGTACCGCGTGCTATACCGCTACACCACTGATGGTCAACGGTACCGACACGAATTTCCCTATGCACCTCATATCTCAGCTTGTTTGTTACTTAGTCACTTAAGCAGCGACGCTAGCGACATCTATGCCGTAAGCCTCAAACTTTTTCGGCATTCCTTTGGAATAACCGTCACCCGGACAAGAGATATCGTTTCTAAGCAATCAAATTAAGATTGGATTGGATTTTATGTCATTGTTGTTTTATAAGTGGAACTTATCATAATTAGAAACCTTGTCACGTGACTAGTGGGTCCCTATTCAGAATGGGGTACCTATCACGAAAACAAATAAACTAGAATTTAGTACAATAAAGTTGTTTATTTCAATAATTAAATATTCACTATTAATTAAACAATTATACTTATTTTAAGTTTTAAGTTTCAAGTTTTAAGTTTAGGATTTATTCTTTAAGTTTTAAGATTTACCTGCTAGTTTTAAGTTTTACATCTTTTAATAGTTTTAAGTTTTACCAATTTTAATAGTTATAAGTTTTTTATACAATTCACTAAATTTAATTAAATAGTAATTCTCACTAGTTTTCGAGTTAATAATATTAGACGCTAGCTCAGGGGGAGTTCGATTGCCTCTAGGCAGGGCTGTGACTACTTAGATGCCTGGTGTGTGTGAGAGTGGCCGTTCCTTCTTGGTACCGTACGCCCCTCGGCGGTGCGAAGCTGGACTCGGAGGGCCGGGGTGGTGAAGCGGCCGTATGGATACGTGGCGAGTCTAGGTGCCGACGATGTTTTCTAAGTGGATTCTTCACCCGGTAGGGTGTTCCTGGAACGCGTCCAATCGATCTCATTAGCACAAGCTCAAGCCTAGCCCTGGACTGCAAATGGTTACTCGCGCACAAGGGGGTAGGTAATTTAATTAAAAGCAACCATGAAATGATGGATGATGCGCAGTCCAGGTACAAAAAAGCAAGCGTTGTTTGCAGTGAGAATCCAAGGCCATGCGCGACGATTATTTTTTTAGAAGTAATAAAATATTATTTGAAATGCACAAGCAAAACCAAAGGTAAGCAATAGTGTTGGTGCTAGCATTAGATTCTCAGTGCAAATACGAGTAATTTACATTGATGGGCGGTTTGATTTATAAGCAGCGTTATTTAAGTAAAAGCCTTTCCTCATTCACGTTATTTCTAGATTAAAATTACATACAATCGTAATAAATTTACTAATTTAGGTATAATAAATTTACGTTCAAAAAGATATCATTTACTCTCACAAACATTTTTCGTTTATATTAATTACAAAATTAATCCGAAAGGATTAATTTTCCATACATAATAAAGGTTTCAAATATCAATTTTAAATGATTAAATACATATTTGCACATAGCAAAGGCTTATACAAAAGCATAGATTAAGTGCAGGCAAAATCAACTTGCGTAGAACCTTTCTAAAAACTAATTATATTTAAGAAAACACCATTTGAAAACTATGCGGAAAACACAGCATATTCCTTACTATTCAACAAGAAATGGTGATTAAAATAATGTGTGATTATGCCAAAAATGCATATGTGATCTAGAATGTTCCAAGCGCACACAAGAAGGTCAAGTAAGGTGACTGTGAGAGATATGGCTACCGTTTTTACCAAAATATTAATTATTGTGGGCTTTAAAGCATTAATCTACGTACATAATAATCATAGGTGCAACACTTACCCAAAAATGGGACGTAACAGCACTCACTTTATATACTTCAATTATTTTTAGGAAAAAATAGAATTAGCGCAGCGATCGTCTCGCGCGGAGGTGAGATTTTTAGAAAAAGCGACGCGGGCTTCGCGCGTTAAGGCCTGTGGCTGAGTGGCGGGCGGCAGCGGGCGCTCGGGCATCGCCGTATGCTCGTCGGCATAGTTCGCCAAGCGCCGGCGACCGGTCCAGGGAATGTTTATAATAAAATATTATTTGCGCGTGCGCTCCGTACGTTTGTTTGTTGAATATTTAGTGTTATTATTGTTTTTGTTTAGTTAGTATAGTTTAATTCTAGTTAAGTTGGGTATTTTAGTAAGTAAGGTTTAGATATAAGGCATATATATATTTTTTTTAATGTATTAAGTTAGATATTAAGAGTTTTAGAAATAGTTTTCTTTTGTTATTTGTTTCCTAGTTCTAGATTTTAAGTGTTTTAATAAATATTTAGTAGCTATTCGACAACTATTTAATTCTCGATTTTAAGAATTAACGTTATATACGTTACAGTACACCGTCCCCTAGAAGAAGTATTTTTCCTGGGAAAAATACTTCTAGAAGCACTCAGTCTTTTCATTTACTACTTTACTCATTCATTCGTCATCTTTCATTCAATCAAATCAGTAACTTAGTTTCCTTGGTTTGAAATATGCACTAAGGAAACGCCTTTCGAAAAGAGAGAAGCATTATTTAATTAACGCAACGCTCGAGTAGCAAGTGAGTGATGGTAAAATAATAGCTGTGTTACTAAACTTATTATGTGTAGAACAAGACATTTCCCGTCCTAGTTTTAATCTCTCATAGGCTTAAGAGTTTATAGAATATCTAGCGAAGTCACCACCCGCTTCGGTTTGAGCTTCATTACGAGGGATGAAGAAACTCTGGTGAAGGCTTAACATATTTTTATATATAATTTTTTCTAGAACTAGAAAACGAATGCTCAGGATATTGTTCGACCGAAACCGTCTCATCGGTGACGATCATCCCAAGACACACAAAAAAAATAGAAAAAAAGTGAAAAACCTCATGAGGCATTAGCACCGCTACAAAGCTTAAAATCCTTAACGTGCCAAGCTCCCAAATCACGACCAGCCATGTCTTCAACAATGTACACCAGAGGTGAGCGCTTGACTTTAATACGGCATTTCTGGTACTTTGGCGCTAGTTTTTTGGTGAAAAAGGCGTCTTTGTTACTTTGTAAATAACAGCGTTTCCAAATTATATCTCCTACATTAAAGTCAATCTCCTTCCGCCTGCTGTTATAGCGTTGTGAATTTTTCTTATGACTTTGCCAAAGAGCCGCTTGGACGTTGTCAAATATGCCTGACAAGTATCCCAAATTTTCGGCATAGCTATCTCGTGGCGCGAAAACTATCTCGTCTAGGGTGTCATTATCAATATAATGAGACCCGCACGTGACAAGTTCACGGCCATGGACCAGGAATGCTGGAGTGTACCCAGTAACTTCGTTTACAGAGTTATTCATAGCGAACCGAATTTTCGACAAATTGACATCCCAAGCTCTTTGATCGTCGTTTACGAACGTTGAAATGGCTGTTACGATCGATTTATTGTAGCGTTCGACCGTGTTAATTTGAGGAGTATATTTTGGGGTAAAGTGAACATTAGGTATTTTGTATTTTTTGAACACATTGATCATTTCATGGCTATTAAATTGGGTCCCGTTATCGAGCACAACAGTTTGTGGAATGCCGTGCACTAAAAATACATCATCTTCCATAATTTGAGAAACAACTTGAGCAGTAGCACGTCGTAAAGGGAATATGAGGCAATATTTAGAAAAGCAGCACGTCACAACGAAAATGTAACAATGCTGTTTCCGAGTGCGAGGCAAGGGTCCAACCAGATCAATAGACAACATCTGGAAAGGTCTACAGCAGTCCTTGGGTCTACCCATCGTCCCCAACTATACTACTACTACTAACCAACTGTACTAATTTAGGTATAATAAATTTACGTTCAAAAAGATATCATTTACTCTCACAAACATTTTCGTTTATATTAATTACAAAATTAATCCGAAAGGATTAATTTTCCATACATAATAAAGGTTTCAAATATCAATTTTAAATGATTAAATACATATTTGCACATAGCAAAGGCTTATACAAAAGCATAGATTAAGTGCAGGCAAAATCAACTTGCGTAGAACCTTTCTAAAAACTAATTATATTTAAGAAAACACCATTTGAAAACTATGCGGAAAACACAGCATATTCCTTACTATTCAACAAGAAATGGTGATTAAAATAATGTGTGATTATGCCAAAAATGCATATGTGATCTAGAATGTTCCAAGCGCACACAAGAAGGTCAAGTAAGGTGACTGTGAGAGATATGGCTACCGTTTTTACCAAAATATTAATTATTGTGGGCTTTAAAGCATTAATCTACGTACATAATAATCATAGGTGCAACACTTACCCAAAATGGGACGTAACAGCACTCACTTTATATACTTCAATTATTTTTAGGAAAAAATAGAATTAGCGCAGCGATCGTCTCGCGCGGAGGTGAGATTTTTAGAAAAAGCGACGCGGGCTTCGCGCGTTAAGGCCTGTGGCTGAGTGGCGGGCGGCAGCGGGCGCTCGGGCATCGCCGTATGCTCGTCGGCATAGTTCGCCAAGCGCCGGCGACCGGTCCAGGGAATGTTTATAATAAAATATTATTTGCGCGTGCGCTCCGTACGTTTGTTTGTTGAATATTTAGTGTTATTATTGTTTTTGTTTAGTTAGTATAGTTTAATTCTAGTTAAGTTGGGTATTTTAGTAAGTAAGGTTTAGATATAAGGCATATATTTTATTTTTAATGTATTAAGTTAGATATTAAGAATTTTAGAAATAGTTTTCTTTTGTTATTTGATTCCTAGTTCTAGATTTTAAGTGTTTTAATAAATATTTAGTAGCTATTCGACAACTATTTAATTCTCGATTTTAAGAATTAACGTTATATACGTTACAGTACACCGTCCCCTAGAAGAAGTATTTTTCCTGGGAAAAATACTTCTAGAAGCACTCAGTCTTTTCATTTACTACTTTACTCATTCATTCGTCATCTTTCATTCAATCAAATCAGTAACTTAGTTTCCTTGGTTTGAAATATGCACTAAGGAAACGCCTTTCGAAAAGAGAGAAGCATTATTTAATTAACGCAACGCTCGAGTAGCAAGTGAGTGATGGTAAAATAATAGCTGTGTTACTAAACTTATTATGTGTAGAACAAGACATTTCCCGTCCTAGTTTTAATCTCTCATAGGCTTAAGAGTTTATAGAATATCTAGCGAAGTCACCACCCGCTTCGGTTTGAGCTTCATTACGAGGGATGAAGAAACTCTGGTGAAGGCTTAACATATTTTTATATATAATTTTTTCTAGAACTAGAAAACGAATGCTCAGGATATTGTTCGACCGAAACCGTCTCATCGGTGACGATCATCCCAAGACACACAAAAAAAATAGAAAAAAAGTGAATAACCTCATGAGGCATTAGCACCGCTACAAAGCTTAAAATCCTTAACGTGCCAAGCTCCCAAATCACGACCAGCCATGTCTTCAACAATGTACACCAGAGGTGAGCGCTTGACTTTAATACGGCATTTCTGGTACTTTGGCGCTAGTTTTTTGGTGAAAAAGGCGTCTTTGTTACTTTGTAAATAACAGCGTTTCCAAATTATATCTCCTACATTAAAGTCAATCTCCTTCCGCCTGCTGTTATAGCGTTGTGAATTTTTCTTATGACTTTGCCAAAGAGCCGCTTGGACGTTGTCAAATATGCCTGACAAGTATCCCAAATTTTCGGCATAGCTATCTCGTGGCGCGAAAACTATCTCGTCTAGGGTGTCATTATCAATATAATGAGACCCGCACGTGACAAGTTCACGGCCATGGACCAGGAATGCTGGAGTGTACCCAGTAACTTCGTTTACAGAGTTATTCATAGCGAACCGAATTTTCGACAAATTGACATCCCAAGCTCTTTGATCGTCGTTTACGAACGTTGAAATGGCTGTTACGATCGATTTATTGTAGCGTTCGACCGTGTTAATTTGAGGAGTATATTTTGGGTAAAGTGAACATTAGGTATTTTGTATTTTTTGAACACATTGATCATTTCATGGCTATTAAATTGGGTCCCGTTATCGAGCACAACAGTTTGTGGAATGCCGTGCACTAAAAATACATCATCTTCCATAATTTGAGAAACAACTTGAGCAGTAGCACGTCGTAAAGGGAATATGAGGCAATATTTAGAAAAGCAGCACGTCACAACGAAAATGTAACAATGCTGTTTCCGAGTGCGAGGCAAGGGTCCAACCAGATCAATAGACAACATCTGGAAAGGTCTACAGCAGTCCTTGGGTCTACCCATCGTCCCCAAGACGCGATGCGTAACATGTTTATAGGCTAAGCACACTTCACAGGTTGAGACATGTTTAACAACGTCACTGTACATTTTCGGCCAGAAATAAGATAGAGAGAGTCGTTTGTACGTCTTAAAAATACCGAAATGTCCTGATGTTGGCTCACTGTGACACTTAGCGAGTATTTGCGGCCGGTCTTCAGCACAAACTACTTCCTTCCAACTAAATTCCGATGTCAGAATGTTTTTATTATTCATACGTCTGTACAGTTTATTGTTTTTAACTAGGTAATTAGGAAAGCTAGTAGGTGAATTGACACAGCCATTAAGTAAGTTGAGGTACCAGGTATCAGATGTAGTTTGAGAGCTAGTAAGTGTTAAATCTGCCACTGGAACAGATCTTGACAGGCTGTCAGGAATAACGTTGTCCTTTCCCTTGCGGTGTTTGATAGAGAAATTAAAGGCAGATAATCTTACGCCCCATCTGGCTAACCGACCAGTGGGATTTGTCAGCGAGAGGAACCACTTAAGCGCTGAGTGGTCTGTATAGACAGTGATAGGACAGCCGTTTTCAAGATAGCATCTCCAGTGTTCCAACGCGGTTAGTACGGCAAGGGCTTCCCTTTCTGTGACGCTATAGTTTCGTTCAGGGCCAGTCAATGATTTGCTCATGAATGCCACTGGATGTTCAACACCATCGATGACTTGAGAGAGCATCGCTCCGACCCCATAGTTACTCGCGTCCGTGTGAACATCAAATGGCAAATCAAAATTAGGGCATGCTAAGACTGGTGCCTGGACGAGACAAGACTTTAAGGATAAGAAAGCCTTCTCCGCGTCTGGTGTCCACACAAAAGATGCTGTCTTGTTTTTAGTCGAGGTAAGTTTGTTAAGTGGACCAGCTATTGTGCTAAAATTTGGAATGAAACGCCTGTACCAAGACGCTGTACCAAGGAAACGTTTCACCTCCTTTCTATTAGTCGGTACTGGATAGTTTATTATGGCCTGCACCTTGTCTGGGTCCGTCCTAAGCCCGTGAGAATCCACAACGTAGCCAAGATATTTTAAAGAGTCTCTAAAAAAACGACACTTATCAAAATTTATAGTGAGATTGGCTCGTCTTAATTTTTCTAGGACCTTCAAAAGAACAGAGACATGCTCGTCAAAGGTCTCACTAACTATGATGACGTCATCGAGATAACAGAATACTTTGAGTTCGAGATCGGGCATAAACAGTGAATCGACTAGTCGCTGTTGTGTAGCGGGAGCGTTGGTGAGGCCAAAAGCAGTGACATTGAACATAAAGGTTCCACGGCCTGGGACATAAAATGCAGTTTTCTCCCTATCGTTCTCATGAATAGGAATCTGCCAAAAAGCTTTTGAGAGGTCTAAGCTTGTAAGATATTTAGCATTCTTTAAATTGTCTAAAATTTCGGAAACATAAGGGAGGCTATAGGCATCCTTCTTGGTAACTGAATTAAGTTTTCGGCTGTCAAGACAGAATCGGGGCTTGCCATCCTTTTTGCCAACCACTAGAACAGGGGAGGACCAAGGGCTTTCACAAGGAGAGATAACGCCTAGAGATAACATCTCGTCAACTTGTTCCGTTATAATACGTTTCTTCTCAGGAGATAGACGATAGTATCGTTGTTTTATAGGCTCCGTATTTCCTGTGTCGATACGATGTGAAATAAGCGTCGTTTTACCTAGGCCTTTAATTTCGAATGAAATCTGTTTAAATTGACTAATGATATTATCCGCGATAAGTCTTTCAGCTTCACTAAGATTATCGTAAGAACGAAGGTGTACGTTTGAAGCGTTTGAGTCAATTTGAGCAACACGAGGTTCAGACATGGAAATATAATTGATATTATTTAGTAATTTTGGGCAAATTTTGAATTGTTTCCAGAAATCGATGCCGAGAATAAGGTTAGTTTCTATTTGAGGAATAACATAAGCCTTAATTATGTGTTCTGTATGTTCGAAAATTATTGGTAGTAAAATGTAGCCAAGAGATTTCATTCGCTGACCACCGGCTGCAACGGCAACAAGGTCATCGCCAGGAAATAAATTATAGCCAAATCGAAGAAAATGTAGATGAGAATCATTGCCTAGGATAGTAACAACTGAGCCTGAGTCTAGTAAACCGTACATATTAAAATCCGGGATGTTCTTAAATGAAATGTTAACGTAGGGTCGAGGATCATTAGAGGGCTTAGAATCGAAAATTGTTGCAACTTTGTAAGTACTAAAGAAATGTTTTATAGTAGTGAGCCAATTGGCCCAGTCAGCGGCATCAAATGGGTTTTTGCAACAATTTTCACTAATTAGTTTTTTGGCGGGTTTTTGTGGTTTTTTGTTACCGCCAGTTTCGCGAGTTTGACAATTTGGGCAATCAGGAGTGCGGAAATCCTTTAGTCCACATCGAAAGCAAAAAACAACACGATCGGCCGGACATTGTCTCATACTATGGGTATTAACTCGACAGCGGTAGCAATAAACCTCCCTGTTCACAGCTGAGACGTAAGAAGGTCGATTTGGACTGGGCTTAGGTTGCGACGGACTTTGATGACTGGGACCAGCCTGTGCCTGAGTATTATGATAATTAGACTTATAGCTATTTTTAAAATCTCTTCTAGTATATGCATAATCAGGAGCCACAGTATTATTGGAAATTGATGGTGGTTCCTTGAAATCACCCGAGCGCGCAGTAATGTGCTCATAGTTTTTACACAATATTCTAAGTTCCGCGATAGTATTTAAGCCTGGGCAAGTAGCAAGAACGTTTGAATAGCAGGGTCGAATATTATGGAGTATTATTTCGAGCTGCTCCTGTTCACTTAGTTGTCTAGAAAGCCGACTAAACATACCGTGCATAATGGCTAGATAAATCGTAATACTCTCGGATGGTCCTTGACTTCTGCCCCTAATTTCGCTTAACATACGGTAGTCATAGTCTACGATATCGAAATCCTCCTTAAGCAAGTGCAAGAGATCCTTCCAGGTGGTAATGCTTTCTCTCACGCTGCGGTACCAATGCAAGGCATCTCCAGTCATGATTTCCGCAGCATGCGAGAGCATATTTGAGTCAGTAATGTTTCTTGCCTGACGGAACTCCTCTACACGAGTGATAAAAGATCTGACACATGACTTTCCATCAAACTTTATTCTTGAGATTTCAGAACTAAGGCTACCTCGATCACATTTTAACGTTATGTTTTGCAAAGTAGTATTTTGAGATTTAGCGTCTTTAAAAGTTGTGTCATCATCATTACCATGAGCGTTAGCGTTTATAAAAGCTTGATTCGGATCAGCAAAGGCGGATGTAAAGCCAAGTGTCTTAAAAATGTTTTGAAGCTTTGACCATTGTTCATTATAGAATTCCTGAGTCTCTCGCAATAAAGCTAAACCAGCGGGATGTTCGGGAGGTGGAATCCTGCTAAGCCTATGATAGATATGATTAAGATAAGTGTGGGTGCGCTCAAGGAGACCTTTTTGAGTAGGGTCTTGCGCAAGAGAAGCCAAGTTTATGGCTGACTTAGCCAAAGTAACTTTTATGCCAGCTATATCTTCATCAAATTCGTAACATGAGTCCAAGACATCCTCAGCGGGGTATAGTTGCGAAAGTTTTGAGATTTGATTCCTTAAATCCTCTACTCTATCCATGGGTTCTTCAGCACGAATTTTAACTTCGTAGATAAGCTCTGATTTTGTAAGCTGCAAGTATTTGATTTGCCGCGACATATTTAGTTAAGTTTATTTAGTTTTTTGTTATAATGTTATCTTTAAATTAAGTTTTATGTAAAGTTTTTCAATAATAATATTAATTATTAAAATATATTTTTTTTGATCACTTATTTTATTTCTTACTATAGTAAGAAGTGTACTATATAAAAAAAAAAAATCAGGTAAGTGTTGCACAGGTTTTACAGTTGATCTTATAAGTAGGCTAAGTTTATTAAATAACATCTACATCAGCAGCAGAAGTAGCGAGGCGTCACATAGATTGGTTTTGTGTAAGAAAAGCTTTAGTGAAAAAAAAACATTAAGGCAAGGGTCAAGGAAATAAAGATTTTATCAAAACCAACATCTAAGGATACATCACCACTGAAATGAAAGGCTTGTTAAATATAACATTAGTTAAGCTTGCTAGATCTAAGACATGCACACTCCAACACCACAAATGCTTTAAAAAGAAAAAACCAGCTCTCACACAGACCAATAGCCCTGAACCTATAAAAAAACACGTTAGGGTCGCCACTTTGTCACGTGACTAGTGGGTCCCTATTCAGAATGGGGTACCTATCACGAAAACAAATAAACTAGAATTTAGTACAATAAAGTTGTTTATTTCAATAATTAAATATTCACTATTAATTAAACAATTATACTTATTTTAAGTTTTAAGTTTCAAGTTTTAAGTTTAGGATTTATTCTTTAAGTTTTAAGATTTACCTGCTAGTTTTAAGTTTTACATCTTTTAATAGTTTTAAGTTTTACCAATTTTAATAGTTATAAGTTTTTTATACAATTCACTAAATTTAATTAAATAGTAATTCTCACTAGTTTTCGAGTTAATAATATTAGACGCTAGCTCAGGGGGGAGTTCGATGGCCTCTAGGCAGGGCTGTGACTACTTAGATGCCTGGTGTGTGTGAGAGTGGCCGTTCCTTCTTGGTACCGTACGCCCCTCGGCGGTGCGAAGCTGGACTCGGAGGGCCGGGGTGGTGAAGCGGCCGTATGGATACGTGGCGAGTCTAGGTGCCGACGATGTTTTCTAAGTGGATTCTTCACCCGGTAGGGTGTTCCTGGAACGCGTCCAATCGATCTCATTAGCACAAGCTCAAGCCTAGCCCTGGACTGCAAATGGTTACTCGCGCACAAGGGGGTAGGTAATTTAATTAAAAGCAACCATGAAATGATGGATGATGCGCAGTCCAGGTACAAAAAAGCAAGCGTTGTTTGCAGTGAGAATCCAAGGCCATGCGCGACGATTATTTTTTTTTAGAAGTAATAAAATATTATTTGAAATGCACAAGCAAAACCAAAGGTAAGCAATAGTGTTGGTCCTAGCATTAGATTCTCAGTGCAAATACGAGTAATTTACATTGATGGGCGGTTTGATTTATAAGCAGCGTTATTTAAGTAAAAGCCTTTCCTCATTCACGTTATTTCTAGATTAAAATTACATACAATCGTAATAAATTTACTAATTTAGGTATAATAAATTTACGTTCAAAAAGATATCATTTACTCTCACAAACATTTTTCGTTTATATTAATTACAAAATTAATCCGAAAGGATTAATTTTCCATACATAATAAAGGTTTCAAATATCAATTTTAAATGATTAAATACATATTTGCACATAGCAAAGGCTTATACAAAAGCATAGATTAAGTGCAGGCAAAATCAACTTGCGTAGAACCTTTCTAAAAACTAATTATATTTAAGAAAACACCATTTGAAAACTATGCGGAAAACACAGCATATTCCTTACTATTCAACAAGAAATGGTGATTAAAATAATGTGTGATTATGCCAAAAATGCATATGTGATCTAGAATGTTCCAAGCGCACACAAGAAGGTCAAGTAAGGTGACTGTGAGAGATATGGCTACCGTTTTTACCAAAATATTAATTATTGTGGGCTTTAAAGCATTAATCTACGTACATAATAATCATAGGTGCAACACTTACCCAAAAATGGGACGTAACAGCACTCACTTTAAATATACTTCAATTATTTTTAGGAAAAAAATAGGATTAGCGCAGCGATCGTCTCGCGCGGAGGTGAGATTTTTAGAAAAAGCGACGCGGGCTTCGCGCGTTAAGGCCTGTGGCTGAGTGGCGGGCGGCAGCGGGCGCTCGGGCATCGCCGTATGCTCGTCGGCATAGTTCGCCAAGCGCCGGCGACCGGTCCAGGGAATGTTTATAATAAAATATTATTTGCGCGTGCGCTCCGTACGTTTGTTTATTGAATATTTAGTGTTATTATTGTTTTTGTTTAGTTAGTATAGTTTAATTCTAGTTAAGTTGGGTATTTTAGTAAGTAAGGTTTAGATATAAGGCATATATATATTTTTTTTAATGTATTAAGTTAGATATTAAGAGTTTTAGAAATAGTTTTCTTTTGTTATTTGATTCCTAGTTCTAGATTTTAAGTGTTTTAATAAATATTTAGTAGCTATTCGACAACTATTTAATTCTCGATTTTAAGAATTAACGTTATATACGTTACAACCTGTCGTGACGAATTCAACGTTTGTATTATCAGTTTATGTGTCGTTAAAAAAATACAGAACACGTTAATCGGTCGCACGTGTATATGAGCTTTTTATTATCGCGCCTAGTTGGGATGTCCCAATTTTTGACAACATATAATAAATCGAAAACCATTTGGAGAAATAGGCTTCGTGAAGCGTTTTCAGAAATCAGATTCCAGAAATGTGATAAACTGATTTAAATAAACAAAATTTAAGTAATGACCCTCATTTGACCCCTGGAGTATCTCGTCACAAAGGCAGTTATAAAGCAGGTCTACACTCTTAAGCAAATTTACAGTTTGAAATGTTCCTGTCCTGCTTATAATAGCAAAGAGTGACAAAGATAGAACTTTAATCACATGATGCGCAACTGGCCTTAAACAGTTGTCATTTATCGTAAAGTCCGAAATGTATACAAGTATTTCCAATGTATTTTTAAAAATTAAATTATTAAATTACTATGTTACAAGTAAATACAAAAGAATTTAAATATCAGATTTTTAAAAAGATATATATTTACTATCACACCATTAAATAAACAAAGGAATAATCGAAGCTAAAGAAGAGAAATAAAATAAAACTATTTGTCATGGTTCATTTAGGACCCTAAACCGTGCTTGATTATTGTCAAATTGTAATGCCACAGATTATGTTATGTACGACCTGAATTTTTCCAGGCAATGGAATGTGGCTGTCTCACTGTGACGTCATCCAGCGTATTTCGTAAAAAAATTATAAAAAAATAAATACTTATCCAAATTCAAAATCAATGAAAATGGTATCTTAAAATATCCTATTCTTTCCAAAAATACGATAAAAACTATAGGTAATTTTTTTTGGTGCATCCCAGTTGTAGCCGTGCTATAGATATACAGCATTATTCATAAAAAGTTAGAGCCTCCTTGAAGGTTCCTTGAAGGCCGATGCTAAAAAACATGATTCATAAACGTCTGTTAGCGCTAATCAGTTGATCAAAGCTCTGCTAAAGCAAGAGGACCTTAGACCCTCTTTTATCTCCCTGCTAAGTCTCAAAATGGCCGCTACAAGTTTGAACAGCTCATTTTGACAAGAGCAAAAAACCTTACCGAAAATATTTTTAGTGAAGGGAGGCTTACGCAAAGATTTTAAAAAATCCAGGAAAAATTATTTTCAGGAATTTGTATTTAAAAATCCTCTAAATTAGGTATTTATTACTACTATTTTACTACTTTACTAACAATAAATATGAAAAAAATAAAATTAGGATGATTAACATAATTAAGGCTTTTTGCACTTAGGTACAACATAAACATGCGGATCGGAAATGGCGGCAAAAAAAAAAACATCTCGCTTATTATGAGGCCATTTTTTGTCTTTGATTTGTCAAGATGGCCAACATAACGCGTCTAATCCGTCTATCAGCAGCTCAACAACTAGCAGACTGCTAGCAAGCGTTTATGAATCATACTCCTTGACAACCGTCTAACAAGCTTAATCAGTCTGCTAAGTAGCAGACCGATCAAACCTCAATTAAGGTTATTTTATGAATAAGGCTGATAGTGACTGTACTTGCATTGTCATCCAACTTGTCCCAAGATATTATTATTACTGTAGGTGGGATACGGTTTGCGCAGGCGGCAAGGGCTATTGTGGGGACACCAGAGAAATCTCTCTCCAGGCGATACTATAAACCTACACGAAAGAAAGAGAAGACGAAGCTAGATTCGATTGCTCGCTCCCGAAAACCCCATGTAGCAAATTTCATCGAAATCGTTACAGCCGTTTCAGAAACTCTAACATAAATAAATATAAAAGCAAATAGCGTGAGTGAATTGGCACCAATTGGTCAAACCTCAAACTAAGCAGAACTTGTAGGTACTATAGTTAGACAACGGATAATAGTACATTGTGTCTTAAGGGCGGTAAATAAGGAATTACGAACGAGAGTCTATTAATTTTTATGAGTCGATGTTCGTAATTCTAGTACCGCCCGTGCGACATACAATGTTTTTCATCACATTTGCGAGTAAAATTTTATATTTCTAAAAGAAAAAATATAATTGTTCCAAATATTGGCGATACCTTAGGCTGTGCTCTTGGCAGCGCCGCCCTCTAACTCCCTCGGCATGCGCCGCAACGTGCGTGTGCATGTAGACCATGTAGTCCTGCAGCAGCACCATCAGTACGGGCACTGACTCATTTACCGACCTTGGGCTTCATGAGAAGAAAATTTGTACGCGCAATGACTCATTTACCGACCACGGGTTTCATGACAAGCACATTAAGGTCGAGGGTTTTATTTGGAGAGTTTTGCAAGCAAGGTAGCCTGCATGTTACGACCCTGTTTACGAGCAAGTGTGATGAAAAAATATTTATATAGGTAAACATATACTTGAAATTATGTCAAATACATAAACATTATGCATTAAGTTCAGTACTCTTTTTAAATTTAATGTATTACGACACGTTGCGGTCGTCAAAGAAGTTAGTAAAATAATAGTGCAAAAATATAGCAAAAACATAGCATCGCAGTTACTGGACACACGCTTTGACGCCTATGTGAGAGAGACAGCACACCTGAATAACCTTAGGTAGCGATAAAGTGCTAATACAATAACAGCCCGATTGCTCGATAACGATAACGTAATACACAGTAACAAAACTACACCAATTGTATAATGACATGATAATGATAAGATAAAACATGAATCATCAATTTTTCCGTAGATTATTTTAGCAATAAAATTAAAAAAAAAAAACAAAATTATTTATTTTCAACTTTTGTTTTAAAACTAGTGTTGAATCCTCCTTTTAAGTGAATAGGGTGGATTTATTTATTTCTTCAAATATTAAATGAACGGCGCGACGTCACGGACCCCCACTCGCGAATTTTTACGCGCTTTAACTATGTAATCGATTTGAATGCGGGTTTTTTAATTTGAAAGCAGGTTTTCTAGCTACGGTTCTTGGACATGCTCTATCAAAATCGGTTCAGCCGTTTTTGAGATATTAAACTTTGAAGTGACAATGTTTGCAACTTTTTGTTTGTTAGGTTAGGTTATTGTTTGAAAGAATGAGAAAAAATTAAATGAAAATAAAAAGATACACACACACACACACACACACACACACACACACACACAACACAACACACACAACACTCTCACACACACACACACACACACACACACACACACACACACAACACACAAACATCACGCCTGTATTCCCAAATGGGGTAGGCAGAGCACACGAAACGTTACCGCTTCAGAGCCACTTTTAGCCATTTTAGGTTTAAAGTTTGACAAAAAAGGTACAATACAATAGTACAGTTGCTAGCCTGTCGCCTAATAAAAAGATATTTGTCCAATATTTTCTAATATTCTAACTGAAGGAACAAATAACCTAATATTTTTTACCCAAGAAACTATCTTGTGCATGGATCTTCTAAAATAGGCGAATGCTAAGTAGACATTCGTCCTTTTAAAAGAACCTATATCTAGTATTAAATTTAAACGTTATACTTTGAAACATAAGTTCTAAATTGAAGGGTCCCGGACATGAATATTACGTCGTTTGGATAATTACGATAACTAAGCAAAAAATTTGTAGGTATGATAACGCCTTGACCCAATCTCGGTAGGGTCACGACCCGGTCGCGACGTGACCTAGAAATATAACAATATTACCTATATTCACATTCGATTTGTTAGGAATTCTTATTTCTTAAGCAACCCTTATTGATTGTGACTTACACTTGCAGTCGCCTGTACAGTCGACTACTAAGAGATGTATAACCCCCTAAAGTTACAAAAATATGTATACATAACCTTAACGTTTAGTTAATAAAATCGTTCAAATTCAAATTCAAAATTCAAAATAAAATCATTTATTCAGTAAATAGGCCGCAATGGGCACTTTTACACGTCATTTTTTAAACTACCAGCGCTTTCGGAAAGACCATCATTGCCAAGCAGAATGCGCCGCAAGAAACTTGGCAGAAAAGTCATTTTTTCAACATAAAATAATTACAAGTAAAATACTTAAAACTACATTAGACAATAAAATAAAAAGAAACACAAAAAAATAATAATAATAATACAGGGATGTATGGGGTCCCTTAGTTACAAAACTAAACACTAACTATTATCTACGTTCAGTGGAAGTGTAGACTGCTTCCACCATCATAAATAAAAAATAAAAAATAAAATTCTGAAATTTACATTTCAGGTCAAGTAACAATTAAGCTTTTGGATTCTGAAGGCAAGCTCACGTCTGCCGCCCCAAAGTTAGCTCACACGAACTCATGTCATGCTCTGAAAGCAGAGCGGTACCGAGGCATGGTATTGCTTCCGTTCCCATTAGCTCTATCTATGGGATCGTCGTGTATTCATATTTCTGTTAATTGAGCTGTATCTCTTTATAGTCGACTGTACCACATAAATATCAACTCCGGGTCCCAAGATACAGGCTCAGCCTAGATTGGGATTCACTGTATTTAATAATTGATTGTAATTATCCCGGTGTTATAATAAACATTTTTTTATTTTTTCAATTACAAGTGCTACAAACCGACATAATCGTTAACTGTTGTTGCATAAAAGTGTCAATTATGTGGAATTGTAGCACTTTGTAATATTTGTAGTAACTGGGGCTGAATCACTCGGTTGGTGCGCAAAAGGTTTCGTTCGCAAAACGTATTTTCCACAAAAAGTTACGCCCTTTCTTAAAACGTGTTTATCATAATTTCCTACCTAATTATATGCATTTTGTATCTTCTTGATACATATTATAAAGAGTTTATTATTATTATTATTATTTCCATTAAGCCAAATACAGGCTGAATACAGGTTGTGTTTATTTCACCTAGGCTCCGACCTTTGAGCAATAACTCCTCCATGTGTCACACGCGTTTCCTCCCTTCTACTCGTATCGCCAGATTCTTATCGCCTCTTTGATTCGCGTCCGTAAACATGACATTACGATGTTGGCGACCGGACCTACGACAGCGACTGGTGGGCGACTAAGTCATACCTACTACTACGCGACTAAGGCATTGGGTGGCGCAATCCGGTCGCAGTCACACTGGAATGATACCATTAAGACTGACTTAAGACGAGCGCAGACTAGGTGTGAAAGTACGGAGGAAGAGATATGAGTATACCAACAACATTCTCGAGTCTAGTATGAAGTGTTATAATAATATAGCCCTTTTATTTCGACCTGGTAGATTTCTTGACGATTTTTGTGTATGTTGTTATAAATATCTCTCAGTTCAGCTCCGAGTGCCTATGAAGTGTTAGTTATTATCTATTAATAATTGGATGTACTCACGGGCGAGCCCATCATGGTAAACGTCTTCCCGCTGCCTGTCTGTCCGTACGCGAACACGCACGCGTTGTAGCCCTCGAACGCGCTGTCCAGCACGTCCAAGCCCAAGTCAGAGAATACCTGCACAAAATACAACATTACATCGAAACCATAGCCCAGTCCTTTGACCCAGTGGCGTGCAGTGAGCGGGGGCTGCCGATGCTGTTGGCGTGCTTTGGGTCGATTCCATGGCAGGCAGTTGGCAGTTTGCGCCGCAGCAGCGTGCTGCCAGCACTAGCACTGCCACTGACCTCTCTAACTGAGGATTGTGTTCCAACCCTAACTCGCTCCTCTGACTTTTTCGAAATTAATGTGCCAACATTGCTAGGCATCTTGCATACACCTGCGAAGTAGTTTAATTCAAAGGCATGTGTTTCTCCAATATGCACTAAGACAATATGGTACCTACAGATAGTAGGATTTATATAGGCCGGGACATAGAGACAATACAATGACTTTTTATAGAACATCACCAAAAGTTCTGCATTAAAAACAAAAAAATATAGTTTTTTTTGTTTAATTTCCTTTAACTTTCTTAAGCCAAAGAATAATATAGCGTGTTCTAAACACGTAATGAACTATAATATCTGATAAACACTAGTTCAGTGGCCAGACATTTGCAGTTCACTCCGGAACTGTACCTAAGGTCATGCCCACTATTTGCATAAGTCGTGAATAAAATGTACACAATGCGTTCAGCCTTGATACACTCTGCTTTGGTGTTTGCACAGCCATGTGCAGCTGAACAACTCTCATTGTTATAATTCGGCACTTTAAAATGAATATAGCATAGTACTGCCTTGGGCTGTAGTTCCCACGTGGGCCTAGTGCCGATTGGTAACTTCACAAACACACGTACCCACGCAGCCACGCACACCACTGAATTGCTTCACACGAGTTCGCAGGTTTCCTTGCGAAGTTTTCCTTCACCGTAATGTTGTGGTGACTTTCAAATTTCTCTCAGATTAACGATTCACTGCCATATTATGGTCTTTGCATGTCATCCTACAGTCTAGGAGAAGCAAAGGTGTAGTGTTACCTGTTCCTGCGAGGCATAATGCGAGTCTCCATGGTCGTAGGACCAGTACGAGTGGTCGAACGTGAAGTCCTTGTACTTCTCCCGGTTGCCGTCATTCTGCTCTTTGCTGTTCTGCATCAGAAATACAACATTAATAATTACAGCCAAAGTATTAATATTTTTTACTATGCTAGGGCATAGGGTTGCCAGGTCCTCAAACGTAATAGCCGGACGGACCAGCCAGTTTTGCCGGACTTTTGGGCAAAAAGGACGCCCCATTATTAAGGACTAGCTTATGCCCGAAGCTTCGAACGCGTCAAAAAGCATTTTTTTTCGTTATAAATGGTAGCCTTTGTACTTCCCAGAGTTATAAACTCTCTCTATACCAAATTTCATCGTAATAGGTTCAGTAGTTTAAGCGTGAAGAAGTAACAGGCAGGCAGACCGACAGACAAGAGTCTGTCTGTCTGACAGACAGACAAACTGAGTTACTTTTGCATTTATAACATTAAGCAGGGATTTTGTGTCTTAGTAAACCTATATGACAAAATTTTTGTATGTAATGTCTATGGTTATTATCATTTTTATTTTTATGAACTTACTGGTCAGTTGTAAAAAGCCTAACAAAAGCCGGACACCGTTTAATTTGGCCGGATAAGCATTGAAGAAGCCTAACTATGTCCGATGTCCGGCTTTATCCGGTCGCCAGGCAACCCTACTAGGGCAAAAGCTGCATGCTACTTACTTTGACAGTGAGTAATCTTGTCTTTTTCCCTTCCATCTGGACAATCAGTTTTGCGCTCATGTCCTTCTCCCTGCAAAACAAATACAAATTAGTTTCTTTAAGTTTTCGATAAATTTATTTGTTTATGGTTTCCGCGCGATTTCCATTTCATGATAATTTGTTTCTATGTTTCGTTATCAGCGTTTGTCTAATATGCAATCATCATCATCATCAGCCTGAAGACCACTGTTGACCAAAGGCCTTAGAATGTCACAATGAATAATGACTCGCCAAAATAATTCGCTTATTTCCAATGTTTGTATGTAAGTTACTATACTTGGTTGGGATAGTTATTTAACTAAATGTAAACAAAACAACATCAAATTGGTGTCTTAAATATTGAAATTCCCCCATTAAACTATCTAAACATTTGCATTTCTGTCTAGTTATACACTAGTCTAGTTTTTATTACAATGATAGATAAGTAAAATGTTTAAAATCCTTGAATGTACCAAATCTGGCAGCTGAAGTTTGTTTACATTTAGTTAATTACCTACCCAAACCAAGTATAAGTGCCTAGGTATTTTGTACAAAATTTGTAAACCATTTTCAACCTATTCCTGATATACAGTTGAGGAAACTGAATCACATACCAGGGTGGAACCTTTTCATAATCAATTGTGGCGATTTAATAGAGACCTACAGAATCTTACCGGGTATTACGACTGCAGGAGTTCCATGACTTGTTTAATTTTAGTAACAACACACGTCTGCGCTGCCACCAATTTAAGCTATCTACTGAACGATCGCACAACAACCCTCGTAAAAATTTCTTGTGTAACAGAGTGATCAAGACATGGAACAAATACCAGAACATGTAGTCTAGCACTGAATGTGAACCAATTTAAGAACCGGCTCGACAACACATTAACAATACAAAGAAACTTAACCAAGGAACAGCAGATACAGCACCTATCAGTTGCTTGCAACTGCCTGCCTGATAATTTAAAATAATAATAATAATAATTTCACTATAATATGTTTGCCAGATGTATGGAATGTCAACATGACATTAGTAGCACAAACATTCCACCTTGGTACGCGATTCATTTTCTTCAACTGTACAACTAGAACATTTAAAAACAAAAAGTATCTTTCAAGATTTAAAGCCGCATAAATCAATTAGGTAAGTGCAATCTGTGTTTTGTCATTCTTGAATAGGGTGAAATTGCTGCCCCTAGAGGCCTTAAAATTACAACCATTAGTAAGTAATTTATTGAATCAGGCGTTACTTTGCGGAGGTCCATATCAATGAACTAAAATAATTTCCTTGCTCACCCGCGACCAAGAAAAGAAATAAAAATCAAGGTAGTTTTGAAGGACGGTTTAAAAAATTATTAATAATTTGTGGGTAGTTTTGTTTTGTTTCATAAAACGTATGTGGGTACTTGGGGAGTTACAGTGACAAGTTAAAACGGTGGTTGTGGTTCGTTAGTATAACAACTGGTAGCATGGTGTATGGTTGTGTCACTCTGAAGATAAGCTCTGGTTGAGTTCGAAACGCGTCAGTGTAGTGTGGTGGTGGTGATAGATGGGTTTGTGTGATTTGTGTGTCTTCTTACAGTGTGGAGGTGGAGGAACTGCATGAACACGCATATTTTGCATAAGCTTAGCTATCGTAAGGTCGCGGGTGAGCAAGGAAATTCTTTTAGTCCATTAGTAAGTGCCCCTGATGCAATGCTTAAATCATCTGTCACAGAAGCAAAGGCCGTTGACAAGAGGGTTTATGATATGTATGAGTGACAGTTACTAAAGAAGTGCAGCTCTTGCATCATTCAGTTGCACAAAGTGCTCTCAAAATGGACAGAGTATTGAATAACAATGCAGATTATGACATTAAATGTTATGTAACTATTACGTAATTAATTTTTGAGTTCTGTTCCAATAAATCTAGGCTTATGTGGTAATAGGTTTAAGCCCTGTCTCACTCTCTCTGTTAAGTACCTGTTATTTTATATGACAGATACTGCCATACTACAGCTAAAAGACAGTCAAGTCACCATTTAATGTCATGATGATGCCCTTTATTTTAATTTTTCCTTTTTTTGATGCTGTAGCGGTTTAACCAACAGATAACTATCATTTAAAAAAACAGGGACTAACTTAAGTTGCTTACATCTCTTCATGTGTAGTACCAATATGTAAGGACACTTAAATAAAAAAAGATTAAAGCTGTTGTGTAAGACTGTCAACATTATGCAGAACATTTCTCCTTTTGGGAAAAGTAGTCTATTTTAATCAGTGACAGTTAAGCTTTCTGTTATTGAAAGAGTTTTAGAAGCTCTAAAGTTTCTTGAACTTCTTTTTTTCTTATCTTCAGAGATACAAACAAACCCGCACTTGATCACTAGGCCGACTTGACACTCCACACTTCAGTCTACTCGTGACCATGGCAACTGTAACGTTGCCGAAACGTCGAGGTAAATATTACTTGTGTAATAATAGCGTGATAAGTCCCGTTTGTGGTATTTATACTACGAGTGAGAATCACAAAAGTTTAAAACGTTATGATACAAACAAAGTTTACCAGGTAACTCATGCTCATAGACATCTATTTATTTAATGCATTTATTTATTATTTAAGATTGTCAAATGACAAATGCTATGACGCATGAAGTCCACCCCATCCCATCCCATCCCAGCCTATATACGTCCCACTGCTGGGCACAGGCCTCCTCTCAGAACAAGAGGGCATGAAGTCCACCACTCTTATTAAATAGCAACAAAGCCACAATATAGAAATGAAGCAAGGTAAGAATAAAAAATTAAGTACACTATGTCGGCTTTCTTAATGACTTCATTAGGTAGCAACATACATGAATCATTTTGCTCATGATTTGGCACTTTATTTGAATTCCCTTAATGATGTTTTGCACCAAGTAGCAAGATCAGTGATGACTCATCATCTTTGTCAAGGGACACAATGGGCAGTGTTTACTTCTATTTGTATTTGTCAACAAAACATACTATATTTACCATGCTGTACTGAGAATGACAGATGTAAGCTAAAAACCTTATTGCTTACAAACAGAACTTAGTTTTGCTTGGCAATATTAGGTATGTGGGTGACAGAGCTGTCAACCTAAACATGATGCTGTGCCAGAGAATGGGATTAAAAAGAAAAGATATAGATCATATTGTTTTTCTTCTAAAATAATAACAAGTAAGATTTTGTTTGACTGTGAAATGATATATTTTACACAGTTTACCTACAAATGAGTAACAGGTGGAGACTTGAAATTTGGTAGTAATTGAAAATCACAGAAAGTTCTGGTCTATTTTTTAATCTTACATGGGGGAGAAGCAAGCTGTGTGGGATATTTACAACAAGGTAACATCTGATTACTTTATTTTTATTCTGTGTTTTTATCTGAAAGCTGTAGTACTACATGCTTCATAAAGCCCAGTGATGTCTGTAAGCAATTAAAAGTTCCCAAAGCTGTGTTTACTTTGAAACATTGAGTCTGCACACAACAAACAAACAATCCAGCTATACTTTCATTTCACAAGCGGCTAATGATACTTATGTAGGTCACAAGTTTTTGTGTATTTTCCGCAGCTTTCATCCAAATGGCCCGGCGCAGGTACAGTTTGTGCTCCCAATGCAACTGAACCGTGAAAGTCATTGCCGTTGATAGTGACATCATTGTTTTTTTTCGCTCTCAAAATTTTATTCGAATGATTCGTTTTAGCCATAAAAATTAAGCTCAAGACGTAACAAGTGGCTAATAACACCGCATTGCGGCCGTAAAATATCATAATGCTGTCAATCATCAAGATAATGGGCGTGAGTTCGGAAATTACATTGTCCCATACAACAATACGGAGCAATAACATTACGAATTTAACTCTTACGTGAACTGCTATTTGACTGACCTTTGGTTGAATGGGCGAACCCTTACAGCAACTTTTACCGAAGCCATTTTCACTCATTATATTGTCAATAGTATAAATATGAAATACATTTAATTTAACCACACAAATTCGACACTACGAAGCTGGTTGACATTTTTTTGCAACTTTTGTGAAACTGACAGCAGCGCAGCGCAAATGTAGCTCGGATCGGACGTCAGAGGTTTGACAACTCGATCATTGTTTCACCAATCACAACTTTCGTCGGCTCTGTGCGGATTGGCTGAAGTTGGGCAACAAAAGTAGCAAAATTGACAGAAAGCCGTTCGAAAAATACACTTGTTTACGTAAAGACATAGGCGTTTAGCACATACAGCCTCATTTTATTAATTTGTCAATTACAGGCATTACAATTACAAAAATTGTATTGCAAATAGAAAATTCGATACTATAGTTCCTTATTAAGTAATGTGTTAATTTCTTGTACAATAACTTTTTTCGAAGCATTTTTTATTTTTTGTGAATCACGTTATTTATTGCCTATGGGCTATGGCAACATTATTCAGCTGTCGATTTTCGTCTCAGAGATTCAGGTTAGAATTTTTCTAAAATTTAGTTTTTAATGCAAATAACTGATTCATTTATCAAACAGACTTCTAGTCTTCGCATTTTTCGTGCTAATAAAAAGTTAAAATGTACTAAAAAGTGTTTCCGCCTTATTTGAGTTCAAACTTCAATGTCGATGTTCGTCACATTACATAATAATTTGTTTCCTTTCAGCCCGAAGCCGTAACTATGTCTGACGCTGCCCCAGGTCGTCCCATGAAGTTCCCCTACACGATCTCCGCGAAGATCGCGCAGTTCCCGTTCAAGTACTACGTTTCCAACCAGTGGATTTGGAAGTATTGGATGGCCGGCATTGTCATCTCCGTGCCAATCTTCTACAAGATCCACAAACTGGGTGAGTATCTATATCCGATGCATAGACTGCCAATATGAGGCAACAATACTTAATTAGATGATGTGCAGTGTTATTGCAATAATTCAAAATACAAACATCAATTGACTAGATTCAAAACCCTCCCTTAGGATTTGATCTAGACACAACACGCTGTATCCTTAGGGCTGCCATAAATCCCGTATATATGGGATTGTCTCAGTGTCTCTTCCCATAGTGACTTGTTTATTATATATCTGCACAGTAATAAGGCTAATGTATTACAGTGGCCAGTTTTCAACCCCAAGAGACCCACGGGCGAGTGGATCACTAATGAGTCCCAGTGTTAGTTCCCAACATGATGGCATTCCTATTTATCTTATACCTAAAACAGCTGCATTTCTTTCTTAATACCTATTAGGACTTGGTTGTAAAGGCAGATATTGAAATTTAGATACCACTTACCGTATAATTCCTCCTTTACAGTTTGATTCAAGAAAAAACAAAATGGTGACCATACAAATTGTGTAATACCTTAAGATTTTGAGAAGCAGATTGCCTAGATCTATTGTGGTTCTACTGAGACGGTTTCTTTTATTCATTTCTACAGTAGTTTCTATGTTATAAATCATTTAGTTTATAAAACTTAACAAAAGTACTGTAATTTTTTTTGCTTCTCGTTGTGTTGATAAAGAGATGAGTAACTTAGATACAGAAACACCACCTAGTGTTTCATACTGCATTAGCTCTAGGGACTGAATATCATTTCAAATAGATTCATGTTTGCTCACCTGTAAGTTTCACTTTACTGTTTAGAAATGTTATCTATAGATATAAAGTTAAATAGATGGTGTTGACCTTGAGATATGGTAGGAATTTATATCTAGAACCATATATATACATCACCATCATCCATCAATCACTACTTTCATCCCTTAGTATTTAAGTAGTGATCTTTGCATACTTTTGAGACTACTCTGGAGGCTAACAATATAGCCTCAATGCATTCTCTAAATCTCATTTATCGTCCATTCTACCCTCATCTTATACAGATCTGTTCACTCACGAAGGCGCGCCCCTCCACAGCTAATTATCAATGTGCACGAGTAAACCTCGTACTTACACATTGTCTTAGTCTCAGTGTGCGTGACTGAGGGTACGCTTGCAACTGAGGACATGTTTGTGAGTGAACAGATCTGTACTCCTTGACAGAAAGAAATCATGATTTGAAAATATAGACTCCACAGACCAGAGTTGGATTGAATTCCGTGATAGATGCGGATTAGAAATTGATGCCATTATCCAGCCTATCATTTGGTATAGTGTCTTGTTTCCTTACTGACCTAGTAGGAAAGATTGATGCGCAATGTTGCCGACATTTACTGCTTTTTTTTTTAATAGTTGTTTTTTAAGCCCCAATGCAAAAAGGGGTATCATAAGTTTGACTCCTGTGTGTATGTCTGTCTGTGCCATCATAGCTTCACACGGATGGACAGATTTTGATGCAAAAGCTTATTTAAATGGAGATGGTTCTTAATTAAAATTGGTTCAGCCGTTTTTGAGATATAAAACTTAGAAATTATGGGGGTTTTAACCTTTCTAAGTTGATTAGGTTAATATATAAAAAAAGCTAAAATGAGCCACTAATTGGCAACACTGTCGTAGTTCTTTTTTAATCTGTCTGGCTGTAGGTATTTTAATCTCAACAACTTTTACCTTTCAGCAAACTCCCCCGAGAATGTCAGCAAGTGGGCAGAGATGAGGAGGAAGGAGGCAGCCGGACACCATTAATTAATTTTGATAGCCTTTTTCAAGCGAAACCAATGTAACGGTATATTATTAAGCAAAAGTGAATAAATCATGAATTAGTTTAAATTGTTGAGTTTTATTGGTTATACACTCCCAGATCAACAGTGGGTCAACTCAAAATAATGCAACATTTTAATTTAGACTTAATTCAACTTCTGGAATGGTCTAAATTAAAATCGTGCATTATTTTGAGTTGATCCACTGTTCACACATCTATAAAAATACTATCAATTCAAAATAATGCAGTATTTTAATTTAGGCCTTTTCAAAAATGAAATGTATGTTGTCCGTCTAAATTAAAATGGTGTTATTTGGAGTTGATACCGCTTTAGATCTAGGAGTTTATCTAGGATTGCGAATATTGATCGTCTGCGAGGCGAGGGTATAAACTATCGACAATGTGGAGACTATCGCGGCCTTTTAGCGACTGCATAGTTACGTCGCTGCGAAGTCGCCATGTATGACCTTTATAAGTCAATGAGGGCTATCGTTTTTTGTCTCACTAGATGGCGCACTGTTGCGTGAGGTTTTTAAGTGTGGCTTTCAAAGTCTGTTATTGCGGGCGTGAAAGCAAAGTTTAGATTAAATTTAATACACCTTAAAACGTACCACGAGCATGCCACAGTGTTCATAGTCCCATTTTGTTCGGAACAAATTTCAGATGTCTCAAACACAGACATTCATTGCTCCGGAACGCATATTTGCTTAAAATTGCCGCGTAGCTTATGACTTCGGAACTCACTACACTATCAGCGAATTCATACATAGTCATTGTCGCATCGAACAAATTCAATGTAAAGAACACTAGTGTTCATTAAACTGTTTGCGCTGACTGCATCTTAAATTGCCGTGTTTGACTTCAAACTACTATCATTTACATGTCAACATGTCCAATCAGCCTTATTGTTTTTTCTTTTCTAATATTGAAACTGTATAAATAAAACGCTTACTTAGTTTGTAACGTTTTAAACTTTCGTGATTTTCACTCATAGTCAAAATACCACAAACAGGACTTATCACACTAAAACACACGAGTAATACATCTGTACCTGTGTTCGGAGGGACGATCGGACGTTGTTAGTGTTGTGTCGGTGTCGTCCAAATGACCAAGTGAGGGTAGTTCGAGATACGAGTGCCAGTACTATTACCCCCTTATTCATAAAACTTAACAAGCCTATGTTAACTAACAAATGCTTTGTCCCTTTCTAACAAATACAAATGTCGAAGTGACAGATAAGGACAAACGAATTTTAGCGGCATTTTAACTAAAATAGGTTTGATTGTCGTTTATGAATAAGGGGGTTAATGTTTAATGTTTATTTGGGCAAAAAACGGTACAATATAGAAAAAAACTTAAGAAAATAAGACTTAAACGAAACATAGACCAGCAAATATGCCACTATTAAATTATACAGTACTATTTGTGATGAAGTGCCGGTAGCTCGAAGGACTCGCGCTGCTAGGCAGACTTGACACCCCACTCTTCAGTCTACTCGTGACCACGGCATGTAATGTGGTCAAAACGTCAAGGTAAATATTACTCGTGTGTTTTAGCGTGATAAGTCCTGTTTGTGGTATTTTGCAATAGTTGAAGTGCGTCTAATAAAAGAGAAAGCGAATCAGTAGGGGTAAAGCAACGATCCGTAATAAAAACCTTGAGTGTATACCATATGGGTGCTTTATTACTACAAATGTAAATTATTAAAAAAACTTATAAATTACATCAATAAATTAATAATCGCAAACAATCATTATTTGAACAATGTACTGAAAATCAGCATTTTACATGCTATTCTGTTAATAAGGAATGCATTTTGATCGCAGCATTACTAAAAACACTAACAAAATATTTAAAATTAAAAACTGAATTGCCCAGGCTGTCGCTGTTTAAAACTAGCAACACTGCAAAAAAACAAAAATATAATTTCGAAACAAAACGCTGCAGTGAAACATTTTTTTTTATTCAAACGGAGTTAAGTGTGCATCTTAAAAAGATACTAAAACAACTTACAATTTTTAGGGTAAAACTATTCTAAATTCTATGTTAAAATAAATTTAAATAAATACTAAATGTTGGCGAACACAAGCCTTATTTTATTTTATAAAACTAATTAATCACACTGTGTCTCCTGCATCTGTGAGAACGTTTTACCTTTGGGAATTTAATTCGTTAAGTTTATTATCTATTTAATAATTAACTTTGGGTTGTATGAGTCTAGGAATAAATCCAGAGATAAAAGCCATTCAAATTTGGCACGGCAAATCTTCAACTCAAACATTCCTTATTTTCAATGTTAGCACTACAAGCATGTTTGATTATTTATAGCCATTCGAGTTAGAGACACGCCTTAAACCTGGTGCCATCCGACGCATAAATATCTGGAGTGTTAACACGGGTAGACGGAACACCTTGTCGATCTGTTTGTAACCTAAAAACAACTATATATAACTGATCTTGTATAGCAAGCGAGACATGTTAGGATCTATGCACACAGTGTATTTTTCAGGCGCATACAATGAGTGTTTACGGCGTCGAGCATTCTCAAAGTAACTGATCTTGTTTGAAGCGTGTTAACTGCGTCATCTGCGCCTAAAAAGTACGCCGCTAAAAGCAGGGCTTGGGTTTGTTTTCTATTTGTCTGTATTACGTCACACAAGATGGCGTCGGGATTTAAGACCTGCCTCGACGTTCCCACGGACACAGGGCTAATTGAGTTGAGACGAATAAATGCAGGTATATAAGTGGTAGGAGTAGGACCAATTTCAAAGCTGTCATTATTTTTTGCCGCATATACTGTACGATTTTTCTTTACGATCCATTTAGACAAATTGAAACCATGAGTCTTTCAATTGAATCGTTCTTCAACGATCGAATCGTACATTGGGTCCCTTTATGTAGGTAATAAGCTAATGGGTAAAAAGGTGTATTTTCGGCTGACGTATACAATAACAACACAGAATACGGACAAATGATGCTTTAAAAATCGTGATATATTGTACAAATGCTATTACACTATGGTAGTTTTATTTAGCATATTTAAAATGATTGTCTTTGTCTTATAAATACAATTAAATGTGCATAATATCAAACAAATTTTGGATCCAGCCCATTTTACAATCTTCACAAATGACACACTTCCAATTTTAAACCTTGCGAAACATGATTGATTTAAATAGTTATTTACCAATAGAACAAATAAACCAAATTGGTACCGAGATACTTAACTTATTGATTAAAGCAAACTGCAGATTACTGTTGGATTTAGAATCCTTGCATGCACTGAAACCATAAAGAAATATTTGTTTGTGCTAGTTTTAGCTAAATAATTGTCGATATGATAACAGAGTATTTTTTTTTACAATGGCGTTATTATTTGGATAAAAATGTATTCTTTGACACTCCTACATGGTTGGTAAATTTACTGATAGACCTTAATAATTTTATCATTTAAATACGAAAATATTGATCCATTGTCAATTTATGCAAGTGTCAACAACCACTTAAATATTGTACATTAATCCCATACCGCAGATGATCGCGAGATACAAACAATTACAATTGACACTACTCGTTTGAGTTTAAAAACTAACCTCTATGTCCAGTGGCCCATTCCCTACAATTTACAATTTAATATATCTAATATAAGACCGTTGACAACATTTTTAAATAACAATAACCCTCCTTTGCGAAAAAGCGGTTATATTTTTGCCAAAAACTCTCACCAACTAGAAAATGGTTAATTTTTTTTTGATTTTATCCAAAAGTATTTGGCGATTCAAAATGTTGCCAACCATCAAACGCTATACAAACAAGTCAATGTCACTTTAAAGCGCACATCAGCTTACAAAGCGCAGCGTGCAATCACTTGATTAATCCTGACACTGCACAATTCACATCACTGAGTATATCACCAAGTATCACTATGCTAGTAGCACTAGCACGAAGTCACTAGCCTCAGTAGCACAGGAAGTCGCGCAGGCGCGAGGGCCGCGATCACTTGAGCCGGGGCTTCTTGGCCTGCGACGCCTCCTCCAGGCTCTCGGGCTCCCCGTTGAACTCGGGCATCGGTGGGAGAGAGAGGTCCGGGCATCGCCGGTTTATGTACTTCTCTAGGCGGACGCCGCATCTGGAAATGTGAGACAGCATTTAGTCTAAAGTCGAATTAAAGTTTTATGAAGTACTATACATATATATGTGTATTTATCAGGATCGACTTAACACTTTATCAGCATCCAAAACAATACAAACACACCCACGAATTTTAGCAGTTCTGGATGCAGTACAAAAAGTTGAACCATTTACCAATGCAGACAAAGTATTTACTATTCAAAAATGCCGTCGTGATACGAAAATTAGCGACACAGCTCAAAGAATATAAATATAAGTTGAAGTGGCAATGGGCAGGCGAAATCGCTCGAAGAACAAACTGTTGGGGAGAAAAGTTCTCGAGTGGCGACCAGGAACCGGAAGCAACCGCGTTGGCAAGCCTCCCACTAAGTAGACCGATGACAACGCAAGAGTTACAGGCAACTACGAAGCCAGTTGTCGTTCACTATGATGTTCTAATCTAAGGGTAGGTTTTGATCTGTTGATGACGGTGTCGTATAACCGGTGACGGTGAGGTGGTAGGTAAGGTACTGACTTGGCGACAGGATGCGTCTCCTGGTTGTAGGTGTAGCAGTTGGCGAACACGAGCGCGGCGTCGGCGAGCAGCGCCGCGTCCGACTCGTACTGGCCGCGGGACAGCTTCTGCTTGATGCTGGTGAAGTCCATCGGCTGCTCGATCACCTCTAAGTAGTCCGGGACCTGCATACGATACTACAGTTATAATTTCGCACAAAAAAATTAACAACGTAGCCCGTAAAACGTAATAGTACATTGTGTCTTAAGGGCGGTAAATAAGGAATTACGAACGAGAGTCTTCGACTTCGGGCTTTAATGAGTCGATGTTCGTAATTCTAGTACCGCCCGTGCGACATACAATGTTTTTCATCACATTTGCCAGTAAAATTGTATATTTGTAAAAGAACAACTAATATTCTTTCATAAATTGCCGATACCGCTGACTGCGCTCTTTTTGAATTTCCCGCGACTCAAAAAAGTAGCGTCAAGTCGCCGCGTCGAGCAGCAGCGACAAGATGGCTTCTAGCAGAATTGATCTTGGCCTTGAAAGCTGATTTCTTAATCTCATTTAGTACCAGTCGTGGCAATGGTACAAATAAAAGAAATTGCAGTGAATGAAAAAAAAAATAACATTGTTTTTCCCCGAAATTGAAGGTTTTTTTCCAGCGATACTCAAAAGCTCACCATTTTCAGCTTTATCGCTATATGTCACGTGACCAGATTTGACACTTGAAACGAGCGTCGAGCGATTTCATGTGGCCGCGGCCTTATATCAAACACTGAAGTCACTACCCCATCAACACAATCACAAATCAACGCAATCGAAAGATACGGTTATTAAATTACAGGTGTTTTCATACAGATAGCCTTAATAGAAAAACTATAGGGTACTTCCGGTTGTTGAAATTTTGTATGAAAGTAGCTCATTATAATATAAGTTGTTATTTATATGAGCTACTAATGAGAAAAATCTGTATTTATTTTTGTGTTTATACATTTTGCTAACGAGAAGGACTGCCTATCAATGTGTACGGAACCCTCGTCTGCGAGTCCAACTCGAACTTAGCCATTTTTTCCTTGATTCGATTTAAACAATCAAATCGTGAAACCATAAGCCACTGGGCGTGTACTTGCCTCTTCCAGTTTGACGGGCTCGTAGAACGGCCAGCAGTCTTTGTGCTTCATGACCTCTTTCAGCAGTTGTTCCAACGACTCCGTGTGTAGCTGCAACTCTTTGCTGCTGCGCTTTCTGCTTGACTTCTCTTCTGCGAAATGTACACACACATATACACTTGGTAATTTTATTCGTTTTAAAAAGGTTTAGATCGATTTTAACTCATATTAGTTAGTATGTTGCAAGATACCAGTGTCAGAGAATCAATAGTTTCTTTTTTTTTATTTATATCGAAACTAGAACACTTTGAAAGTAATCCTAAACTAAATTACGAGTTTTGATATAGGCAAGAGGAGAAATATCAAGACACTGTGGGAAAATAGGGAGGTATCATCCCAGCCTATATACGTCCCACTGCTGGGCACAGGCCTCCCCTCACAACAAGAGGGCTTGGGCCATAGTTCCCACGCGGGCCCAGTGCGGATTGGGAACTTCACACGCACCATTGAATTGCTTCGCAGGTTTGTGCAGGTTTCCTCACGATGTTTTCCTTCACCGCAAAGCTCGTGGTAAATTTCAAATGTGATTCCGCACATGAATTTCGAAAAACTCAGAGGTGCGAGCCGGGGTTTGAACCCACGACCCTCTGTTTGAGAGGCGATAGGTCAAACCACTAGGCCACCACGGCTCTATACAGGGAGATATACTAGAGGTACCTATATTATATATGTTTTTAATACCTCAAAAATAATAATATAAGTTATTACGTTTAGTTAGGAGCGTATTATGTTTTCATAAACTTACCGTGAAAGCCATTAGTAAGTGGTGTTTTTGATTTTTTAGTAGAACCATTGTTGACTTCGTCTTTAGATCTGTAATGGTAACAAGAATTATCATATAGTCATTTCGTATTCATCAAGTGAGGGTTGATACACACATAAGCGGGCCGGCATTGTCGGTTCGAAAGTATTAGTCGAACAATAAAGCAGACCGAAGAATTTACTGCACCCCAAGCAGTACTCTTTAATTACATTTGCAGACCAATTATGACTCACTTGCGACTCCTCCTGGTCCCATTAGGTGTGTTACCGTTGACCATTGGCGACGCTTCCTTGCTCTGACGTTTCCTCGTCTTCTTCAGCGTTATTAGCGACGTATTGTCATCGCTGTCGTATGAATCTGTAAAACGGCAATGTAATTTAAAATAAAAAGCTCTGTGGATTCTTATAACAAGTACCAAAAGCTGACGCGGTTTGCACGGAGCGGGTGGGCACCTGTTGAAAATACTACGAGCAGCGCTAACTGCGTCCGCACTACACTTCTTAACTCACAAACTGATTATTTTTTGAGGGAAAATTGCACAATTCAACACCGAATCATGAATAAGGGACAGAATTATTAGATTGGAAAATTTATTAATAACACAAGTAACAACCGTGCAAGCTGAAATGTTTAGTTTATGTTATGTTACAGTAAAGTCGTTCGCAAATTGATGAAGACAGACGCAACACCCCAAATATGATTAAAACTGATCAACCAATCAATGCCAAATGGAAATGGATTAAAACGAAAATCAAAAATTTACAAATAATGAAATGCTCATCAAATATGGCACAGCAACCGATAATGATTTAACGATCAACCGATCTTTCAATATGGAATGATGCAATGCAGGTTATGGCATGAGAAGAAAATGTCATTAGTAAAAAGTGTAAGTTCGCATAGTGCAGATAACAATTGAAGAAGTATTAATGACAAGCGGAACAGAAAAAAGGATGTCCACTGCTTAAAGCAAAACAAAAATCATAGGTACGTAGGTCGCGGGCGAGTAAAGTAGTTGTTTATACTCGTAGTTCATGGATATAGACCTCAGCAAAGTTAGGCCTGATGCAATAAATATCCATGTTTTTATTTTACCCCAAACAAAATAGATATAACTTAATGACTCATACATAACCAACACAAGATCAGTGCTAGCGAATCAAACTTTAAATATTTGCGACAAAATTTTGTAGGATGTATTGACATTACTGTACATGACATTCTGGATGTGGGTTATACGAATTGCAATTTTGAAAGTGAACACCCCATGAAAACTATGAAATGATTAGGGAAGATGCTAAAACTTGGACGTTAGAAGAGTTCCCACGTCGAGCGAAAGCTACAGGTGGATGCGGGACCAGAACCTCTAGGGAGTAAAATGCAGTTGGTTAGACCAGCAGCCACGATGGGAGAATGTTACGCTGAGTGAGTGAGACAGTATAGTGGATGCAGAGTGTTATGCACCAACCAGAGCTGCTGTAGCGGGCGTGCAGCGCGCGCGTGTACTGGTGGATGTTGTCGAGAGCGGCGGCTGCGCAGCGTCGGCCGGGGCCTTCTAGACACCATATTGATTACTATCACGCTTTGACACGGATGTTTGGGGAGCATTATTTATATACATACATACGCCCAAAAAACGTTACCCTCCTTCGGCCAGTTGTGTAAAAATATCACCAAATTTTGATTTTTACGTTACATTATGCTACATTAATAAATAACTAGGTAAATAAAAAGTTTTTTTTTTGCTACGCCTTGGTTTTCTAAATATTTCAATTGCTAAGCAAGGCCGTAAAAATCCGTGGTAGTCAATTGTTCGCCTCTCAAGTATAGGGTCGTGGATATGATACCTGAGTTTTTCAGAATAAAATGCAAAATGACACTTAAAATTAACCATGAGCTTTACCGTGAAGGAAAGCATCTTGTCGAAAGCTGCGAAAGAGAAATTTAATTTCCAACACAAATTGCTAAGACACTCAAAGGGCGCGCTTCTCATACTCTTGAGGTCACAACACTACCAACAACAGCGTTTGTCAGTTTGAATAACACCAGGTTGTCTAAATGTAAATTTTGACCCCCATATAAGGATGGCAGAAAGCTATAATGAAATGACAAACGGACCTCACGATACCAACGTTATCTAGTGATCTTTGCCTGTCAAGGAACCCTCATTATCTCGTGCATCCCTGGTAGTAACCCTGTACATTGGCGTGCAGTGGGTGGCAGCTAGGAACCTAGGGCTAGGCAAATTAAAAATGGGCCCACTGCTATCTACCTGCTATGTAAGGCCATTCTAGACTGTCAACGGGCAGGCTGAAAAACCAGCGCTGCAGCTTCTGAGCAAGGCAGCCTAAGCTGGCCTGTTCTTTTGCCACCAGTGCAAGGGACTGGCCGCATTTTTTTTAGTTTATTGTTTATTTGTATTCTGTGTGCTATCCTGTATTGTTCAGTTTGCAAATAAATCAATCTTAAATCTTAATCTTAAATTATCAAAACTGGTAAGGTGAAGTAAAATCATCTTACAAATACTTTACAAATGCTAAGCAACATCATCAGCTAAAAGCAGAATTTCGAGGCCCCCTGAACTTGAGGGGCCCGGGGCACTGCCCCGCCTAGCCCCTTGGTAGCTACGCCACTTGCAGTGGTCCATTCCAGGATCCAGTGCTGTTCCCTCAATGCCACGCCCTAAAAAAAGTGAGGGTCGGGTGTCGGGTGTCGGTGTCGGGCGTACCTTTGTGCGTGTTGGCGTGTCTGGGGGGGGGGGGCGGTGCCGGCGCAGACGTCGCAGAGCCAGCGCTTGGCCTGTCGCGTGGGCGGCGCGCTGACGCACTCGGCGTGGTAGCGCGCGCTGCACTCGCGACACGACGCCGCCAGCTCGCCGCCGCTGCCGCACGCGCCGCAGACAGACAGGTCCAGGGACTCCTCGGACTCCTCGCTATTAACATAAACAGATGTAGTGAACTAGTGGATAATTTTTTTCATCTCTCCTGTTCGGAAAGTTTTCATGGGTAGATAGCCGGGTGGAAAATTGCGTTTTCATCTCTAGGGTGGAAAGTATTTTTTTTTTAATTTTCGTTTAGCCACGGAGTCGAAGATAATTGATTTACATCAATGACAGTTTTTTTCACGTTTCGGCATGGCCATCTAGATGCACTGGTGGTTGAACGCCGAACATCCGCTTGAAACAAGAAATTTGATCTTTATTTCGTCACGAACATATTCCATCTCTTTCTGTAGTTAGGTTAAGAAAGAGATGGAAATCATTCGTGAAATTTGAAAGAAAGAGATGGAATAATATAAAGAAAAGGAACCGTTAAAGGTTGGATACAAGTAAATTCAATTTATTATTATTCTAATTTTTTGTAGTATTTTACTTTCCTCACAGTCTAAATGAAAAGTAGAGTGTCTAACTCGGGTGAAATTACCCATTTCCCCTCGAACTATTGGCGGTCACTTTCCACCCTTGGTTATCAATCTACTATTGCCATCGTATTTTATCGGAAAAGTTTGTATTTATCTTTCTTTCTCAACTAGCTTACTAAAGTTGCTGTTAAAACGCGAAACACTAACTCCGCTTGCCGTGAAAATACATAGACTCCGCACCAATTTGTCTTGACAAAACACACGGTTTACCTCTTGCTGGAGTCTTCCTTGGGCTCGGACCATAGTTTCCTTCTCTTGCGCGGCGTGCGTTCCTTAGGCCGACACTGCTCGCAGAACCAATCGCCGTCAGGTACTTTCTGTGAGGAAAATAAAAATAAAAGCGAATAAACAAAAGTTTCGATGAATTAAGAGCATTATTTAATTAATAATAATAATAATAATAATTTATTTTATTTATAAAGATAACATAGATCTCATTTTTGTTAGTAGCAATCTTAAAAATAATGTTAGTATTTAAAAACTAAGTTGGATTTTACCCTATAAATAATTTCGTTTAAAACAGGACAACAAAGATGATCAGCTATCATCTTTAAGATGCTGTTTGGGCTGCTCCTTATTCTACTCAGCAGTGACGCTGCTTTTTACTATACAACCCACTTTACTTTTACTTTTTAATATACATACATACGGTATTACACAAATACTCCTAAAGCAGAAAGAGTGTCTGCTAGAAGGTTGAATTGACTGAACACTTACAATCCTTTAAACAAATTATTCCAAATGTCTATGGCAGTGATTAAAAAAAGTTCCTCAATCAAAAGTCGACAGTGCCTTTGACGAAGGTTTATATACACAGGGATTATCTTATGACTCTGCCATAGGAGTAAGAATTAAGCTTACCTTACGATTATTTTGCTCCGTGAAAACTAAATTCATCTGATAGCATGAAATTTGAACAGATTGATGAATAACATTTTACAAAAATCCGCCCTGATCCGGCTCAACAAATTCTACTGAAAAAATCTTATATGTTAACCTTAGCTGTTTTGCCAATCTATCCCACTAATAATTAATACGAAAGTATTTAAGTCTGTTTGTTTGTTTGTTATTCTCACCTTTAGATGAAATCCTATATACATATAGTTTGAGTCCCGGGGAAGGACATAAGAAAGTTTTTATCCCAAAAAATTGCAGTTCCTGCGGGATAGCGATAAAAAAACTCTACGCAGACGGAGTCGCGAGCGACAACTAGTATTAGCATATTCTAAAGCCTTTTTTCGATGACACCTGAGAAATATCATGAGATTTTTGGTGTTCTGGCAATCGTTCAAAAGTCAAATAGAAGAGATCTGGAGAGATCAAGTAAGTATAATAGTATAAGTATTATAATATGCACATTTGCTACTCAATGTATTGTTATTTTTATATGTTTTATACTATAAACAGTTACACAACATAACACACAAAAAACGCAGAGGTGCGGGCCTGGACTTGAATCTACGACCCTCAGCTTGACAACGGCTTTTCAGGTAAACTCACCGTAAGCTTAGGCTTCAAGCAATACAGATGATGCCCCTTATTACAACCGTCGCAGAGCAGCATATTATCTGGATCAGTCTTCCTCCGGCACAGCCGGCAGCTCGCGTTGAAGATGCTCGCGGCCCACGTGATGCTGGAGTCAAGCGTGAACAGGTGCAGCACGATCTGCGCGAAGCTGCGGCTCTCCATCAGGGACACTTGCCAGCGGGCGAGGGTTTCAAGGTCGAGCGGCTTGTTCTTGGCTTCGCGCTCTTTGCGCTCTTTGTCGCTGAGACCTGATTAAAAATATAACTCAATTAGTTAAATACGAAATAATAGGATTAGGTAGTTGACTTGACACTAGCAAACGAAGAGGGTTTTCTGACAGGTAGAATAACCATTTATCCATCATCTATCATCCCAGCCAAGATACGCTCCACTTGCAGGGCGCTAGCCTTCTTTCAGAATGTTGTAGAAACTAGGGCCGTGACTCCCACGCGGGCCTTTCTTTCCTCATGGTGTGTTCTATCACCGTAAAGCTCGTATATTTAAAAAAAAATGCGAGTCGGACTCGCGCACCAAGGGTTCCGTGCACATTTATAGGTATGAACGGGAATCGTGTCTTGAAGATATTTCTCGATTTTGCCGAATGATTTAATACATCCAGTGTATGCAGAGCCCTGCTCTTAAGCAAAATGTACGCAGTGTGAAGTCAGATTAAATTGGTCGTTAATATTTACAGACAGACATAAAAAAATCAAGATTTTCAGAATTTTCTAGTTGGTTGTGTTATAATAGCTACCTTCATACCAAATTTCAAGTTTCTAGGACAACTGGAAGTGCCCTATAGGTTTTCAGTGCACTGCTATTTGTAAGGAAACTCGTTGTTTAATGACTGTAACTTTTAATTGCGTTGACTTAAGACGTTTGATTTTTTCAGGGCTTCAAGGGACCGCAGATTAGAGTATTCGATATCAATTTCAGCTTGATACTTCCACGCGTTCCTGAGAGAAAGGGTCTTGACAGACGGACGGACGGACGGACGGACAACAAAGTGATCCTATAAGGGTTCCGTTTTTCCATTCGAGGTACGGAACCCTAAACATTAGAGGTTCAAGTCCGGGTTTCAAACCATGATCCTCTCTTTAAGGAGCCATCAGTTGTCACGGGGTGGTGTCAGTTGTTCGGATGAAGGAAGAAGACAGGAATAGGGCAGACAGTGATATTTATTTAGGATAATAATAAAAGGGCACGTTTCCGTGCCCAGTTCTTTATTTATATAAATCAATGGCACTGAAGTCCAGTAGTATTATGATCTAATGATCTCATGAAACTTCACAAATGCACAGTACAATTATAAAAACTTCCTTCGTATAGGAGTAGTAAATTATTAGCTTATTATGGAGTTTTAAGAGATTTATAGGATCTAGGGTAAAAGAAAGGTAAGTGTTCAGCTCGGAGGCTCTGAATAGAATGGCTACTTGACGTAAATTGAACAGGTGTGGAATTTAGAAAAGGAAATTTGAATTTAAATGTTATTTTTTCGAATATGTGCTAAACCAGACAGTACAAAGAGTTAGGATTAAACGAGCTGTATGACACCTCGTTACACAGTTACACCATTAGGCTACCACGGATTTGAAAAATATTGTAACTAAAACAAATTAAGAAAAA
>NC_133482.1:1287701-1322588 GCF_025370935.1 Choristoneura fumiferana | reverse complement strand
CAGAACTTTTGGGCTTTAAGAATAATGGCAAAGCTTTATAGAAAAGACTAGTGGTATAAAATTCGACTTCTCAGCTACGTATCACAATATCATAGTAACTCACCGCTTTCGCAGCCGGATTCAGCAGATGTAGCGGACACTTCTGTATATACTCCAAATGTTGTCCTTGTCTATCTCGAGATTCTGCCGTAGGTCGTGCTCCCTCAGACCGCGCTTGTTCAGTGACTGGATGAGCGCCTCGACTTGTTCTTGCGTGTGGAACACGGACCAGTGCGGTCGTGATTCGTCCTGCACAGATATATTTCTAATGGTAGCTTATAGGTATGATACCGAGGGGCACACTGAAATGATCGGGAATAGAATATTTCGGACTGAGTTACAATAAAACCATATCGAAAATACAAACTGAGACATGGATGCACAGAAAAACCAGAAAAAGAGACCAGCGCTGGGAATCGAACCCAGGTCCTCAGCAATCCGTTCTGCGTGCTATAACCCCTACACCACCGCTGGACAGGAAATTTAGACACGAATTTTTCCTATGCATACATATCTCAGGTTGCTTATTTCTACTACGCTACTTATGCAGCAGCACTAGCGACATCTATGTTCCGCTCTCATCGAGAGACGTCACATTCTTTCGGAACCAACCGCTCACCCAGACAAGAGATGTCGCTACTAAGCAATCAAACGGGATACCCGTAAAAATAACAAATTTGGAGTTGAAATAAAAAATACAAAAAGACTCCAAATAACCAATTACAATAAAACCTTTTTTAAAATTTGAATACTGGCCTCTTAGAATCTTAATGACATTCAAACAATTAAAAAAAAATGTTTAAAAACAAAAACTATGTTGGTTTAAAGTTGACGCGTCGTTAACAGAAATGGAGCTCACGCGTGAACATTTCCGTGCCATAATTTATCACAATTTTCGTCGCGGCTTATCTCAAGATAAATGTCTCAGCGAACTTGTTTCGATTTATGATGTTGAAGCACCGAGTTTCGGCTTCACAATAATTCACAATAATATTACTCAAACTCTTGTGAGATCACGATTATAGGTCAGGAACGGTCCGACTACTTTCGATCTTTCGGCGGGAGCACCACCGTCGTGAACGCACTCACCTATGAAAAAGATTTGAAAAAATCGATACTAGTCGCACCGCCCCTGACTTATAATCGCGAGACGAACCGTGTAATTAAGTAATATAATTTACAATATAAGAACATTCCTGAGAAGGAACTCTACTCGGGATTTCGGTCGTTGTCCAGAGAGTAGAGACACGTTGTACAGATGACGATGATGATGATTGTCCCACCTTGCCGTGCACCTGGCAGCAGCCGCCGTCGCCTGTGCAGAGCAGCAGGTCCCGCGCGGCGGTCAGTGAACTCTCCAGCCCGCTGAGTTTCTGCGTGAGCCCGTTGACATGCGCAAGAGGCTTCTTAGGCGAGCCGCCGCGCGAGTTCGCCGCCGACTCGTTCTCTTTGTCGCTGCCTGCTGGAAAGGGTTATGCTATTGATACGCCAAGTCACAATGGCGCAGTGGTTCTTGTTTTTTTTGGAAGTAGTCCCTGACATATGCAACTATTTTTTATTTGTTTAATTTATTTTTAGAAAAAATTAGCTCTGAAAGATTTTTTTTATGAACTAAAAGAATTTCCTTGCTCACCCGCGACCTTATGATAGTTAAGCTTATGTAAAACAGTCTAACATCTGGTAGCATGGTGTACGGTTGTGTTTCTCTGAAGATGAGCTCTGGTTGAGTTCGAAACGCGTCAGTGTAGTGTGGTGGTGGTGGTGATAGATGGGTTTGTATGATTTGTGTGTTCTTACAGTGTGGAGGTGGAGGAACTGCATTAACACGCATATTTTGCATAAGCTTGGCTATAATAAGGTCGCAGGTGAGCAAGGAAATTATTTTAGTTCATTTATATAAAAAAAACATCGAATAAACAGACGTTTCCGCATTTCCACCAGTGATGTTCAAAGAATGTGTTTTTCATAAACATCGCACAGCACCGCTCTGGTGGAAACAGCTGAGTAAAGCGAGGCTAGGTAAACGAAGCGTTTCTACTGGTTCATAAAACACATCCTCGCACATCTGTGGTTGAAACTACTGATGTGCCAAAGGAAACTTCCCAAAAATTGCAGAATTTTTCATATAGGAAAATTCAGAAACTTCTCAAAATTTTGTATGGGATTGAAACTCTCCATTTCTTCAATTTAAATTTCCTATATTTCTTGCGAATTTTCCAGAATTTCCGAGAACTTTTCCAACTTTTTGGAAACTTTCCGCAACTTGCACATCTGCAGTGAAAACGCAGCCTAAGACACTGAAACTAACATTGAAACTTAGTTACGCGGTGACACTACAGGATAGCAAAAAGGGCCACCACCCAGCATTCCATAAACAATGTAGTTTACCTCGCTCCCTGGCGTGGTGGTCGTGCGCCTTGTCGCGGCAGGTCCCGCGGCTCTCGGCGCCGTTCTCCACGAACAAACCCGCCACGTGCTGGTTCAGCCAGTAGCGCCGGAACGAACGGTCAGAACCTGATGGTATTGCAATGACGTAATTGATGTAACAAACCAATAATAACAAGCCACAGCTTTAATGAAATGCCATTTAATTTTAAGCAAGAAATCAGATTAGCTTTTTACAAGCTTTTATTTAGTTTCACCTGTCCCGTTGTCTGTGTGTCTGTAGTCAAATCTTGCAAGTTAAGTTTGACCAACTTTCAGTAGTCGGATTGACTTGAAATTTGGCATACTTATGTAAATTGCGTGACAATACAATAATCTGGTATTGACATCCTGGTAGTGCGGTCAGGATCGTCTCCGCAGGACGGAACTCTTCAACGGTTAATGGCTTCGACTTGAAATTTGGTATGCAAATGTAGTTTGGGTGACAATGCAAGTAAAGTCGACAAAAAGAGCAGTCAGCAAAAAAAAGCTTGTATTAAAAATGAAATATATACCAAAAACTTATAATTAGCTTTGCTTTTTGAGTTGGAGTACAAGTGATATCACAGTTCAGTGTATGCAAAATGTATAGAGGATCGAGATAAAAATAACTCTGTTCTATACCACAAATTTTAATTCAGAAAAAATTTAAAAATCTCAATGTTTAAACAGGATGGAACTTGACAAAAAAAAGTATCTAAATCTATCATACGGGTGCAGATTTAAACCTGTATTCTGGTCCCATTAGTCTAAGCCTATAAAGGGATACACCTCAAAATTACAGTTTTCTATGAAACAGACATGCTCAATGACTGAGTTCTAGCGGTTACACTAAATATGCCAAGAAACATGCAATATTTATCTGTCAAACATAACGTAACTACTCACCCAAATAAGAAGTATAATCAAACAGCTGTATCTTCAGCTCCTTAACTTTCTTCTCATACTCCGCCTTCAACCCTTCGCTCTCCTTGTTCATCTTTTCCAAAGCCAGTTTCAACTCCTCGTCGGCCGCACGAGCCTTATCACCGACCAGCTTCTGTTCCGCTTTCTTGGCGGTGAACTCCTTCTTTAGTTCCTGCCGTGATGCTATAAGTTGGGCTTCGCGACGACGCTCGTTTATCTAGGAAAACAACGGAGGTCAGTAAACGTACAGCAAGCAGAAAAGGATATTGGACTTCTTACATCTCGGCCTGTATATGTCCCACTGCAGCACAGAATGAGAGGGCATGGAAGACAACTCTAAAATAAACCGTTAAATTTTAACCCAGAAAAGCACATTATAATTGTAAAATTTGATGAGACATCATCTCAACATCTCCTGCTTTATATATGCCGCTATTGGGGCTGGACGGACGTCCTCTCAGATTGAGAGGGTTTGGATTCTAGTTCCCACTTATGCCCAGTGGGGATTGGAGACTTAAACACCATTGAATCGATCAAGGTCAAATGCAAGTGTAATTTTGTAAATAAATTCCTATAAAATTACGTTTGCAAGGTATAAAGTCCATGCCCTCTGCTTGACAACAGTCAAGTAGGACATTCTGGGCGAAAACCAGTAAACTTTATTACATATCTAAAAGTATTTTTTTTAGTAACTCACGTGTAAAGTGCGCAGCGCTTGCTTAGTGTTCCGCATCTCGTCCAGTTTCTCTTCAATGATGTCTCGCACGGTCGCGTAGCTAATCATTTGGTTCATCAGGCACTGCAGTATCTGGAACTTGTCGCCTGAAGACAAATGGAATATATCGATAGGGCATGGGTTATCTACAACAGTAACTTTAGACAAGCCGCTTCAGACTGTCAACAGTTTAGTTGCTTATGTTTCCTTTTACACACCGCATTTTTTAACACGCCGTCGTCGCGCGTTTTGCATTTGACAGCTGTAATCATTTATGGCTCGCAAACACGACAGCAATGTAGTACATTACGGTAATAGGTCGTATCTATATATGGATTTCATAGTAAGATACGACTTTTTCGAATATATTTCAAAATAATTTTCTTGGCCTGCTGAAACGACAATCGAACCAATCAAAACTAATCGTCTGCTGCATGTAAAATTAAATTGACCATCGGTTCCTTTGCAGCCTCTACAATACAGTACTATATTTAACACAATGGATAAGATTGAAATTCATTATTATCAATTCGTATAGTCTACGGCGATATTGTATGGTGTAGTACCTAGCGGCAGGTCGGCCACGTGCCGGCGCTGCAGCGCGTGCAGGATGTGCGGCGCGGCGAGGCGCAGGCGCAGGCCGGCGTCGTCGTGGCTGCTGTAGCCGCCGCGCTGGTGGTAGCGCCACGTCGCGCAGCGGGACCCCGGCGCCGCGCCCGACGACAGCAGGTGCAGCCTGGACCACGCAACCAAATACACTGATACTGATACACCGTATAACCTCCTGGGCCCTCACTTTCTTAACAAACTTAGCGCTTATGACCTAGACGTGGTTGACCTTTATTTTAGAATTCTTTATTCAATGAACAATTTTTACTTTACGAAGTAAATTGGGCTATTATTCTTCGTGTTAATTGGTCTTTATAAGTACGCGAGGGCCCAAAAGGATAGGCTGCAGCGTGATAATGACCAGTGAAAAAATTCGGTCACCTAGACAGGACAAGTACGAAGGGCTGCGCTGGCCAGTTCGCTCGACTTTCGGGGCGCTCCGGGACTCGGCCAATACGGTATTTGAGTAATTTTTATTTATTTTATAAATCAAAGCTTGTTAATACGTATTATCGAACGGAAAATAATTTTTAAGCTACCTATAGAATAAATATAATTATAAAAGTTTGAAGAGAGAAGTCAGAGTTATAAGAGTTAGCAAAGTCCTCACCTAAGTACTTCAGTGACGGTGGTGGGGTCGAGCGGCAGCTTACTGAGCGGCGTGCCGAGATAAGTCTGTGACCATTTGCTCGCCTTCGTCGCTAGTTCCACCGCCTTGTTCACGCCAACGTCACCGCTTATTGGCTCGTAGTCTAAAATATTCAAATATGACATAAAACTGGCCTTAGGCTGAAAATTAAAGTAAATAAAATAGGAATGGAACGCTTACCAGTAGACTCCTGGATGCCGCCACTCTCGTTATAATCCTCAGCCTCGTCCTCCTGCAGCGCGAATATTGTCGTCAGAAACATCTGTATCAGGTCACTGAAGACCCCGGCGTGCTCCTTCAGTGTGAGCGCTTTCCTGAGGATTGTTTGTTTGTTTATACTCTTTATTGTACAAAAAGGAAAAAATCATCATGTTGATGGTAATCAGAAGGAAATGGATTACAGTCTTGCGAGTAAACCGCTATTATGGTCTCTGAAACCAGGCCCCTTTTCCCCACTGGGCACACTGGGCACGTGCCCAGGGCCCCACGACGCATTGGGCCTAGTCCCTACTCCATTACCAAACGATAACCAATAGCTACTCCACTCACGCCTGAAAATCAGGCTTATACAGAATGCAGCATGTTGTGCCGAAGGCTTCTAATAGGTGAAAGTCGGCCCTGTCTCAAGCAGAGGATCATGGGTTCATTTGGGCTCGCACAGTCAAAAAACTCCAGGGGTTGCGACCCACAATCCCCTGTTTGAGAGGAACCACTAGACCATCACGGCTTAAAGTCAAATCATATTAAGCTATAAATTGCTTGGTTTCGTTAAGATCCTCTAGCTTATTAAGGGGCTGTTTCACCATCCATTGATTGTTGTTAACTGGCGGTTAGGTGTGATGCCGTCTCTATTTGTTTTGTCCGAATAGGCGGAGACGGCATCACATTTAACCGTCGGTTAACGCTAATCAATGGATGGTGAAACAGCCCCTTAGTAAACAGAATTTCATTGTTCTATTAAAACCGAGTGCTGCTCCATAGAGGCAAGGAAATACGTCGAGATTCTCCAAGATAAGGATAGCCACCTGAGGCACACCATAGATATTAAAAAAAAATGTCCTTGCAATTTGAATCTAATAGTATAGGAAATAAAGCCAAATTGCCGGAGTGTAAAATAATAAAGAAACAAGAGAAATTTTACTTTGCTACATTGTCATAGGTCAGTAACTCTCTTCAACTTACTGGAGTACACTATTTTGCACATTAGGGCCGCAAGAAGATAGTACGGCAGTTTGCCTTGCGCTCGATTTGCGGAGGAGTGCCCCTAGATGTGCCTCTGATTTAATCTAACTTAAAACCTATTTATTTCCATAATGTTTCCTCATACCTGAAGGTCTCCAGATCCAGCCCGTTGTGCAGCGTGTCCTTGACCTTCAAAGTCTCCCCGTGGATGTGTACGAACTCCAGCACAGAGAGGAAGTCACCGAACTGCGCGTGCGGGATGCCCTCTACGTCTATTGGGGTGCCTACTGGCATCATCTGTTAGAATTTTATACAAAATTAGTTTCAAGCTTCAGAAAATAACATTTAAGTAAGAAAAAATAGGAAAAAAAAATGAACTTTAGTAGAATTAATCCAGATTCCCAATTCCAACAGTCAACTTCATGTGGCCTCAAGAGAACAAAAGCACACGCTATGCAATAGATAACTCCTGAATTTGCCATATCCTATGTATTTGTTATGATGAAACTATAATGGAAATATAGTTTTTTTTTTTAATTTGATAACAAGCTTTAATTTATAAAATAAATAAAAAGTAGTCAAATATCGTATTCAAATCGTATTCTACCAACTGACCTTGTGATCCTCTAAATCCAAGTCTTCCTTGACCTTCTGCCACTCTTTGAGATATGCCTTCTTCTTAGCCTTCTCTTCCTCTTTACGCTGCCGCAACTGTTCTTCCGCCCTGCGCATTTTCTCCGCCATCTCCTGGGCGCTCTTCTTGGCCGCTGGGTCCGCCGGCGCCTTTGGTTTAGGTGCTATACAAAACGTTTGGTTTTACTTGCCATTTGTATATAATAAAGCCGAATTTACAACGTGCAACTGATCTCTAGTACCAATGGCGTACATTAAGTAGGCAGTGGGATAGGCAGTGCCTACCCTGCTGTGGGGGTTGCTACCGGAATTCCCTCAGAAGAGAGAGCTAGCCAATTGTTCATGGGAGAGAAACCGACAGAAACTAATATAAATTTTAATTAATTGTATTAATAACCTAACATGATTTTCCCCTAATTGTGCGTCACTAGACAACTGAATAATACAGTATAATAATAAATGTATCATCCACATATTTAAGGTAGTATTTCCCTAATTTTAATAATAACACATTTAAATTATACATTGTTGATTTCTTTAGACGTGTTTTCTATTGTATATAGACCTATATTGATGTCTGATGTGTATGTATGTTGAGCTCATTTGCGATCTACATACAGTGAAAGTTTATAAGACTACTGCAGCATCTCTGATAGGCATACTAGATAGACAGTTGGAGTAAGTTATTTATTTAACATAAACTAAAGAAATACAAACTACATGCACAGCATAATCTATAAAGGCAATACTAAACAAAGATTGACGTTGACTACTGACCATATTTATACGGATTACAACCTCGATTCCATGATTTTATTTCTTCTGTGCATCTTTTTCAGTTGTTATTATTTTATACTCACTTCATTTTTATCCGTCTTTTAATGAACTTATCCATGGATTGTTGCTGCCCTTTCTTATCTGGAGTGCCCTTCTTGGCTGACTTGGTGGCCGACCCAGGTTTGGGCGGGGCCTTGCTCGGTGGGGACTTCAACAGCTTCTTTGACGAGGGGAACTCGGGAGGATGGCCGATGAATATTTGGTCAAAGTTTACTTTGCCTATGTTGTACTTGTCAAGTGCTGTTTTCTGCAAGGAATAGTGAAATTACATTGCCATATTAAGTGTCTATATACATATTATTATTTTTTCTATCAGGAAAACTGGGCAATCACTGGGGTCGCTCCAGGAAGTCATCTGCATCACGGTCTGCTAGGCTTATCTAGGAGTTAGGCTGGCAGCAATAGTGCCTACAGCCAGTTACTCAATATAGACGCACACAGACATCTAGTTGCAGAGAACTGATCTACCATTGGCATGCAGTTGGTCAATTCCAGGGTAGGCAGCTGCTAGTTTGCGCCTGCAGCAGCGTGCAAGCCCATAGCAGCAGGATAGGCAACATGAGCGCTGCCTACCTTAATTCACACCCCAGATCTATACCTATATTCACAGCAGCATGATACACTACTGAAAACTAAAACTACGAAACTGAAGTGGCAGTGGGCGGGGCACATTGCTCGCAGGACTGATCGCCGATGGGGTCTGAAGGTTCTCGAATGGCGTCCGCGGACCGGGAGACGAGCTGTCGGTAGGCCTCCAACAAGATGGAGCGACGACCTGGTTAAGATCGCGGGATCGCGTTGGATGCGGAAAGCACAAGACCGGTCTGAGTGGAGAGCCGTGGGGGAGGCCTATGTCCAGCAGTGGACGTTTTTCGGCTGACATGATGATGATGATGATGGTAATACACTACAGTTCGCTCTGACCATGAACCAACCTTAATGGTAATGACTCCTTCGGACTGCTGCACGAACTGCTTGAGGAACAGGCGGTTCTTGTCTCGCGAGTAGACACCCTTGCGCCGGCGCACGCGGTCGTGCGGCGCCAGGCCCACCTTACCGCCCGCCGGTTCGGAGTCCTGGTACTGTTCCACTTCGTAGCAGTATGATGACGCTGGGAGCATCACTTTGCTGGAATAAATTATTAAGTTAATCATTAATTTACGGGTTGAAATCCTGCCAGGCAAAGACAATGTTAACTAATGTATGTATGTATGTAAATACTTTATTGTACAAAAGAATAAAACAAAATTAAATTGACATACTTTGAGAGTACAAATGTGGACTTATCCCTTTAAGGAATCTCTACCAGTCAACCTTTGAGTGGATTAGCTGTTAATTTGGCAGTGTATACCACAATCATCGACATCTATGTACCTTACGGCACTAGACTGGCTGTTTGGAACAAAACTCGCAGCGCACCAATCATCAATATTACTTTGACATTTTATTTTAAATGTAAAATTTTTTGGACTATAAGGTAACGAGGTTCGAATCATGAACTTTTTTTTTTAATTTTGTCAAATTAAGGGCTAAATGAATTAAAAAACCGGCCAAGAGCGTGTCAGACACGCCCAAAATAGGGTTCCATAGCCATTACGAAAAAAATAAGTAATATTTTTCTAAGGATTTCGTATTTTATGCGGAATCTTCCAAGTTTAGGTATATGTTATACCTTAGGGTGCTATTTACTCATAAACTACTAATAATTCTCAAGTAAACTTAGCCGTTATAGTTTGCCTTGAAAGTCTGATATACTTAATACCATCCTGATTTTTTTCAAATTTTTCCACTCACCGGTTTAGATTTTAGAGGGGGGGGAATGCTCGATTTTTATGAAAATTTGCACTTTAAAGTTGAATATTTCGAAATCGTCTTTGTAACCCCCTAATGGTTTTAAAAGACCTATCCAACGATACCCCATACTATAGGGTTGGATGAGAAAAAAATAATCACCCCCACTTTACGTCTATGGGAGGTACCCTAAAAATAATTATTTTTGAATTTTTAATTGTACCATTTTGTCGGCATAGTTTACTTATATATCCGTGCAAAATTACAGCTGCAAAGCCGCGGACGGACGGACGGACAGACAGACAGACAGACAGACATGGCGAAACTATAAGGGTTCCGTTTTTGCCATTTTGGCTCCGGAACCCTAAAAATCAGTTAGGGTCCGACAAAGAGTGAGTTAAGTTCTAGCATTTGGGTTTACTACAAAAGGCAACATGCGTTTAAAGGGAAATTGGATAATATCAGCAAAAAAGCTTGTGTTACAACTGAAACTGAAATTTTTAGCAAAATTCTTGTTATTGTCAGATTAAAATCTGACCAAAACATTTTAATATAGTCCAGGATTAACCAGAAAACGCTTATGCCCACCTACCTGACCGACTAAATTAACTGTGTTACTAATTATAAGTTAACTTCAAGGTGTAGAAGTTACTTCATCCCATTACTAGAATTGTGGCCATATTGTCCAATAGCATTCACCATCTCTTTTTATCCTCAAGCTATACCATGCGACAAAAAGAAGTACTTAAAATGATTGTGATACAATACAATAAAAAAATCTTTATTGCACAACACATCGGTACAAAAATTTAACACTGACACAAAATTCAGGGTAGACAATATGTGAGTCTGTGTGTTAATCAATAAAACCTCTGTTTTTTTAGTAAAAGATTGGCAACCTGTTTTATTTTGCTATGACTCGATATCTTAACTGTAGTCAGTGAAACTAATGGCCTTCAGAGATTATTCAGTTGGCTTCCTTGATCAGTAGGCACATTAAAATAACTAAGTTAATGAACTAAAATTATTCCCTTGCTCACCCGCGACCTTACAATAGCTAAGCTTATGCAAAATATGCGTGTTCATGCAGTTCCTCCACCTCCACACTGTAAGAACACACACACAAGTCACAAAACCCATCTATCACCACCACCACACTACACTGACGCGTTTCGAACTCAAACAGAGCTCATCTTCAGAGTGACACAACCGTACACCATGCTACCAGTTGTTAGACTCAAACACCTGGCCTGGCCTGGTCTAACAACTGGTAGCATGGTGTACGGTTGTGTCACTCTGAAGATGAGCTCTGTTTGAGTTCGAAACGCGTCAGTGTAGTGTGGTGGTGGTGTGATAGATGGTTTGTGTGATTTGTGTGTGTTCTTACAGTGTGGAGTGGAGGAACTGCATGAACACGCATATTTTGCATAAGCTTAGCTTTGTAAGGTCGCGGGTGAGCAAGGAAATTATTTTAGTTCATTGATATGGACCTCCGCAAAGTAACGCCTGATTCAATAAATTATAACTAAGTTAGTTCTTTTATTCAAAACAGATAACAACAGCATTACCAACCATGCAATAATTATCGTAAATGTATGATATTTTTATGTCATATACAATATAAAATAATAACAGGGTACCGCACAACAATTTTACTGTTTTATACAATAATTTATTAAATATTATGATATTTTTGAGAACTTAATGTGGAGTAAACAATGTGAGCATAAAAGGAAACGCACCATTCACTGATTGCTACAAATTAAGCTACAAATTCAATCAACATGAATGCTACTACCAACATAATCATCAAAAAAAAAAGAACATGAGGACTTAGTAGTCTGTAGAAGACATAGATATACAAATTTAAGTAGTAGTCCATATAAATAGTTTATTTTTAATAATAATATTTTAGACATACCATACTTAGTTATTCTCTTACTTCCCTCTTCCTTTTTAAATACTCAAAACAATAGGCAATCCTAAATAAACCCTAGCTTTTCATATATTACATGAATAAATGTATGCAATAAAACTACAATAATTTTGTGTGTGATTTGGGGGCTCAGGCCTGAAATATCTGATTTCCTAAAATGTACAATTTTCAAAACGTCTGCGTTTTCACAATGTTAGCAGTTCTATTTTGTCAGCTTTCTCAAAATGTCTGCTATTTAAAATGTGTACAATCTCTAATGTTTACATTCCTATAATATTAGCATTACCATATATTTTGCTTTACCGTTATGTTCACTTTTTTAAATAGGCTATTATATAGTCTTGTTATGTTAGTTTTCCCATAATGTCTGCTTTATTTTCAAATCAATGTTCTAAATGTAAAAGGTTTAATTGCTTGCATACTTACTCTTTGATAACATAAATACCTAATATAAAATTACTGCTTTAGAACAAAATATTTTTCGTTCTCAACCGGTTTCGTACCCGAACGAAGGGATTTTCGTAGTTTAGTTTTTTACTAAAATCAATGCTAATAAATGCGAAAGTAACTCAGTCTGTCTGTCTGTTACTCTTTCACGGCTAAACCGCTGAACCGATTTAGATGAAATTTGCAGAACATGATTGGAGACATTTTGGAAATAAGACATTTCTGGAATGCCAACGTTATAAGAAGGCGGATATTTTGAGGTTGCAGACATTTTGATAATAAGCACTTTCTGAAAAGCTAACATTATACAAAAACTGTCATTCTTGGAGATAGGCAATTTTAAATAGCTGACATTTTGAGAAGCTGACATTATGCAAAAGACGTGTTGACATTATGAAAAGCAGACATTTTGCGAAAAATACATTTTAGGAAAACGGATATTTCAGGCCTGAGCCGATTTGGGATCATTTTGGATTTGCATATTGGCAACATTGGATAACAATCATTTTTATATTCCAAATTTTATCAACTTTTTTTTATTGCTTGCTGTATTGTACCTACTCTATTTATTTTTGTATTTATAATGATAAATAATAACCCTCCTTCAGGTAGTTCAATAAGAAAAAGGATAAGAATAAGAATGGTTTATTGGCTGATAAAATAGATACACATACAGAAACACTGAAGTATACACATCAATGCCTATAAAGCTATGCTATATAGCTATGGTAAGCTATATAGTTGGGTAAAAAAATAAGTATTTTAATCTTAATTAGTTTTGGGTTGATAATCCGTTTTCTCAAGCCATCTTTTTTGTGGTGTTCTGAGTATTTTCAAGAACCATCCTCGGTTTTCAAAGCACCCTGATAAGGTCACACCCTTTAAAATGATTATTACTTGAATTGAATAATTTTCTGCATGCTTTTATTAGATATATTGTTCAGTTTCTGTGTTTTTAGATATATTGTTCTGTTGCACAGCACAATTTCTGTGACCGATAAAAGTGGTCTCGCCGGAAGGCCAGCGCTGGCTCCACCCCCAGAGTCCGCATTTATCCTGAGGCAGGACCTTTTTCACACACAATTTAATATTAAAAAAGGGAGGACCCTCGCTCCGAGTCATTTCTGGTGCAAAGGCTGTCCATAGCTATCCAACGTGGAAATGCCGCAAGCGTTATGGCACCTTTGGGGCGGAATGGCGAGGGGCGAGTTATTTGACTAGGTTATAGTTTTTTTTTATTATGTATGTACAGTAATTAATATATTTATTTGTCTTTTTGTATGTAGTAGTTTAGGTTAGTTTTATTTTAATTGTTATGTATTCTTTCTCTTCAATGTATTTAATAAATTATTTATCTAATATTTGTTTGATTGTTATTTTTTGTTTTATATTTTATACTTTTGTTGTTTTTGTAGTAATATGTGTGTATTGTGTGTGGAATAAACTATTTAATTTCATTTCATTTACTGCATCCTGTTTTTAAAATGAATCATTGCAATTTTTCTAATTTCAAATAATAGTTTTTTTTTTATAGTGTCTAGCAACCTAAATGTAAGTAGGTACATATGTAAGTATAACCAAGATGTAAGTACAATGTGACACGGACTTACCTCCCTGGTGGTTGTTTCTGGGATGTGATGGAGAGGATGTGAGCCTCCTGCCAGGAGTCCCCCTCCAGGCAGGCCTCCACTGTCTCACCAACAAAGAACCTCTCCCTCACAAAGTTGAAGACATCCTCAGACATCTCAGCAAATGAACTTCTCTTGGTCCTTGATGCTAAGTACAATATGGGGATCCTCAGCTCCATAGGAAAGTCTTTGAGTGATCTCCTTGCAGCCTTCTCACTTTCCAGTGCCTCTGCATAAGTCAAGTTGTTCTTCCCTGTCATCTCACATGACCACACCATGGAGTTAACCAATATAATCCTCTCACAGTATTCTCTGTCAACAAAATAACAACAAAAACATGAATAAACATCACGCAGCCGCGACGCGGACGATCGACGTCGCCAAACATCGTGTCACGCTCTCGTAATTGCGCGATCTCCCGCTCGTTAACAATGTCAGCGGTCTTTCTAGCCGACTACAAACACTATTATCTATCATTGTACAAAAAATGCGCGGGATTTCCCATGTTTGCGATAACTCACTCGTAGTCTTTGAAGATCTCGTCGGTGATCTCGCAGTGGAAGACCTCATCGTCGTCCCGCAGATACCCTGACGCCGCCGATTTCTCGAACGCTTTTCTTTTCAACAGAGGCATGTTAAAGAGTTCGCGGGTCACAAGGATGGCACAACGATTATCACACCGATTTTCGAGCACACCGGGCCTATACTTCACACAACTTTATGCGGCGCATCTATAGCAGTATTATTTTGGATTATACATCAAGAAATTACTTTAATTTACAACAAATATCGAGAGAAAATTGTTGCGTGGTTTCGATTGACAAGCCAAAGCCAAAAAACGGCGCGCTGAACCACAGATTAAAAAATATCTCGGCCGGCATATTTTTTTCAAACGGTTGGTTGGACTGAGGTTGGAGTAGAAGGCGGATGTACTCTAAACTGAGTTTAGTAAACTCTAGTCAAAACGTAGCGATTCTAATCGGTCATAACAAGTCATAAAATAAAATTTCATTTGCAAGAGTGAAAATAAAATCAGCTTATAATAAAGAGTACCATGTTTTTGTAGTATACATCATTAATGACACAATACACCCTTTTCCATCTTTTAGTTTTAGTTCTTCCACCAAATCATAATTATTCAAGAAGTTGTGCTTAGTAACAAGTGCTCTCGAAAGAATTAAGTGACTGGATTAATTTTCCGAAGTCATTATTGATTAATTAGTTGTAGTTGGTTGTAGTCGTTGCACTTGCAGCGTGATTAAAATTTCTTCAAACAACCCGAACCGATTGCTTGTTTTGTCATTGTCAGTGTCACAGTCACAGTCAGTCAGTCACACTTTAGTGACATTGACTGACAGACGTACTTTGTTTGCTTGCAAAGGGCGATGTTGAGCAACATTTATTCAGATTTTAATATTGTTAAATAAGTGTAATGTGATTGCAAATAGTATTTGAAGAAGTATTGAAGATGCCGAAAGAACAATACAGGGAAACCGACTTTGGGAGAAAAATGTTAGTTAGGTTATGTTTACTCTTTATGCATAAAAACCGCTTATTATTTTACCTTTTACTGCATTATTTATACACCTAACTGATCACTTATGTAATTTAAACTACAATTCAAGCTTCTGGCTAACACTTGCTAAAGATTTTATCAAACTTTCTCGAGTACTTTTAACGAGAATGACGTAAAATGTAAAGTACCACATGTAAACTATTTCTTATATTTTTATGCTACGAAACAAAGTAATTACTCTTTATATACTTTCAACTTGTTAAAAACTTAACTTCAGCCTCTGATTTGTAACCAAACAACGTAGATAAAACACAAAAAAAGTATATGTTCAAGCCTAAACATAATTGATTTGTGTTATGTTTTAAGCTCCCATGTCACATTCAACGTAGACAGCGCGTCTGATATCCAGCAAGCCGCGCATATCCGTGTGATCACTAAGAACCTGTATGCTCAGGATGGCCAGAGGGTGCCAGCTGCTTACGGGGTGCTGGACAGGAGAATGGTAAGCTGTATTTGGTAATTTTTTCGGTATAATAAATGATAATAGCCTGTGAAATTTTTAACGCTATCCAATACTTACTTTCTGAAGTGGATAGGAGAAGACAAGTGGTGATAGTAACTACCTACAACTTTATGGTCTGAAGGGCCTAATGTCTAGAAAATTAACACTGTTTTGCTTTTCTTCACAAAATTATGCGCCAAAGGTCACTAACTGTTGTTATATTTTCAAGCTACTATGTTCCTTTGTCTATTCAGGGTACCAACCAGAAGAATGCCAACTGTGACACTTGTGGGCTGGGCCTGGCAGAGTGTGTGGGCCACTACGGTTACATCGAGCTTGCTCTGCCTGTCTTCCATGTTGGATACTTCCGATCCATCATCACAATATTACAGAGTATTTGTAAGGTAAGATATCTGCTGATAACATAATACACCGATTGATAAACAATTGATACCGTTTCTGATTCACCAATATAACAATAAGTCATTTTTGAAAAAAAAAGTGCGAATGAATATAGTACATTCATGAGGTGTTGAAACACAATTCTCTTTCAGATCGGTAATAGTGTATTGTGGCATCACTTGTTAGCCTATAAATATTTGAAAGCTACTAAATATCAAAGGAGAATGAGCAAAATGGTCTATCGGCCACCACTGAAGCTTTTGAAAACTGACTGCAATGAATATGAATTTATTAATTGCAAAATACTTCACTTTGAGACCGTTAGATCATCATTATGTTGAGAATTTTAATTGCTAAACAATCAATCAATAATTGGGAAAACTATGCAAAGTACCTTAAAAGAAAATAGTCTCTTATTTGATTTCCAATTAAGTCATGGTAATGAAACCAAAAGTAACAGTACTATACTACATTGTCAAATGATAAAATAATCCTTGGCCACTCATTGCAAATGCAAACACACCTAAGACAAATTACAACATAAAATGTAACATTAGAGAAACATGTGTTTTTGATACCGTCTATATTTTGTTGATGATGTTTATCATTAATTTTAGGAATGCTCCAAAGTAATGCTGCAAGAGAACGTAAAGAGATCCTTCCGCCGCAAATTCATGAACCCAGAGCTCTCCTATCTTCACAAGAAAGCCCTCAGGGCTGCGGTCTTGAAGAAAGCCAAGACCTGCACGAAGTGCCCGTACTGTGAATCCTTGAATGGCATAGTCAAGAAGAGTTCAGCAGGGATATTGAAGATCATCCATGATAAGTACAGGAATAAGAAGCCGACGGACCCTTTGGTTCAGAAGGTGTTGCATGAGTTCCACGAGGCCAAGGAGTCCAATAAGGAGCTGGCTGCTATGATTAATAGTGGACTGATCATTGAGTTGAGCCCATTGCAGGTAATAGTTTTTCTGCTCTAATATTCTATGGGTTGTGGAATTATACACATACATACATCACGCCTCTTTCCCGTAGGGGTAGGCAGAGACCACTTCTTTCCACTTGCTACGATCCTTACATACTTGTTTCGCTTTGTTCGTCGTGTGGAATTATGATTAAGGCAATAATTGTCCCTTTCGAAAACAAATACCCTAAACTTTATATAAGATTTGAATCTTGCAATTTAAAAATTCAGTGCCAATAATCTGACAACTTTGGTTTTGTGACAGTCATGGATTAATTATATTAAAGATCAAAGATATTTAAGGGTTAAAGATAATTCAAATTCAAATCATTTATCCAGTAAATAGGCTGCAATGGGTACTATACATACATATAAATACAGGTACTTATACATTAAGGATTAAGGGTATTAAGGATTAATGATATTAAGGATATTAGGGATTATGGATATTAAGGATTAAGGACATTAGAGGTTATGAATATTAAGGGTTAGGGATATATTAAAGATTAAAATTTTATTAAATACACAGGTAATGAACCTGTTCCGGCGGATCCCGGACGAAGACATCCCGCTGCTCGGCATGAACGTGAAGATATCCCGGCCGGAAGACCTGATACTGACGCGCATGCCCGTGCCGCCGCTCTGCATCCGGCCGAGCGTCGTGTCCGACATCAAAGCCGGCACGTGAGTGTCTTAAGAGAAATTTCCCTGCCGGCCGCGCGGCCGCGATAGGTATTCGTTTGGGGTATTGCTGTCTTTATCGCTCGTGACATTACCACTCGCAGCCGTCCCCATGCCTTCCGCAACGACGTCCGTAATTTATATCGAGATAGCCTTGGGTTTCGTTGTCCTCATATTATACGAAAAGTATAGCACAGAAATCAGTGATCTTTTACAATCAAGATATTAATTTTATTTTCTATGCCTGTGGTTGTTTCGATTTTTGTAAAAATGCTTTATTAGTCTGTAATTCTCGTGCGTCTTTTTTTTTTTACTTTTGAGCTTCTGTAATTCTGATATTACACCTTTATATAAAAATCTGAAAAACCACAGGCATAGATAATTACGTCTAGTCCATACTTACAAAATTTCATCTATTTCTGTTGCCTAGTTTTCAAATGAGACCGGAACTACGTTTGTATGGAGAATGGAATGAAGAGACTTCTCTTAAGTGTGGCGCAAAGTTGTATGAAGACTATGAGGTCACCGACACACCGAACTGGTGCTTCAATAATCTTTGATCAAAACCTGAGGTCGTATTGGTTGATACGCTGACGTTTGTACCTCTTTCCACATACGTCGTATACCATGTGACGGAAAGAAGTGGTTAAAACGATTGTGATTCCAAGTCAATAGGGCTTCTGTTGTTGCCCAGCTTTGCTCTGACTGTCTTTTAAATATTAGATTAAACTGGTCAAGTGTTAGATTTGCAAGTTGAAGAAAAGCTGTACGTTGGTTTTCCGCCGACGTGGTATAAGCAAATTTTATGTTTCAGGAACGAAGACGACCTAACAATGAAACAGTCCGAGATCCTGCTGATAAACGACGTGATAGCGCGACACATCGCCAGCGGCGGCAAGACCGAGCTGGTGCAAGAAGACTGGGACTATCTGCAGCTGCACGTCGCGCTCTACATCAACAGCGAGCTGTCCGGCATACCTCTGGCCATGCAGGTGCGCTAACTGACAGATAGCCTGCTGACAACTGCCTGATAGCGGCACGTGCCAGCGCGGCAACACCGAGCTTAAAAAAAGCGAGACTAAGGGGCTGTTTCACCATCCATTGATTAGCGTTAACCGACGGTCTATTCGAACGAAGCAAAGTGATTCGGTATCACATTTAACCGTCAGTTAACACTAATCAATGGATGGTGAAACAGCCCCTTAGAAGCTGGTGCGCTAACTCACAGATGTTCATCAACATGATAAAGGACCTAATACGTGCCACATTCCGAGCATCGGCAAACTCGGTCTTGTGGTGCATTAGGACTGGACAGAGAACTAGCTGAGCTAGCGAACTGGTGCGCTAAGGAATAGATTTCCTGCTGATAAATGACGGGACGCTATTTATTATTAGCCACTGTCCTTAAACACAGCGAAACTATCAGCCTAAAACAAATAATTTACTGTATTCACGCTGTACCCCACTCTTATGCTCTGTGCCACACAATTTTCCTAGACAGTGGCCTGTTTTATTCCTAAATCGGCAAATTTCCTTCTTACCCAAATTCTCTGTTTTCAGCCCAAGAAGCCTGGCAGAGGCTTGGTGCAGCGGCTGAAAGGAAAACAGGGTCGATTCCGCGGCAACCTGTCCGGCAAACGTGTCGACTTCTCCAGCCGAACTGTCATCTCACCGGACCCCAACTTGCAGATCCAAGAGGTTAGTCATTATGACCTGGTTAGAGAAAGTATGTTAAAGATGTATAGAAAAAAGTAAAAGAGTTGCTTGACTGATTTCTATGATGTTCTGCTGAGAAGTAAGTATGTGGATAGCTAGTTTTTATGATCTCTTGTAAAATTAAATGTTCTGCAGGTTCTAGAACGTAATAGAATTTTTGTTTGCGGGTTAACGACCATTAGAAAATGGACAAGTGGAGAGCATGCATTGAACAATCGAAATTTCTTAAACAAAACTCCCTCATTAAACCCAGATGCGGCTTTCGCTGCCGTCGTTGTCGTATCTATTTTAGTTTATCTATTGCGTATTGCCATTTCATTTATTTTAGCATTAGAAAGAAGGTAAGCGATCTTGACGTGTCTTATATTTTTATTGGAAAACACTTTTAATTAAGTTATTTGTAATTATATTTTAAGGAAAAATGATCTTTCTACATTCTTTTGGTATCATAAGTAATAGTTACGTCTTTTTAAAACGCTTTTTTTAAAAAAAGACGTGTCAAGATTGTGCCCATTGCGCCTATTTACTAAATAAATCATTTGAATTAGATTTGAATTTGAATTTTTTGAATTTGACTTGAAAATAAGTCACAGCTAATAAATATGTAACAATAAGCAACGAAATATGATAATTACATTCTTTTGGTATCATAAGTAATAGTTACTGTGTTTTAAAACGTTTTTCAATAAAAAGACTTGTCAAGGTTTTTACCTTATTTCTAATGCTAAAAAAAAACTAAGTATAGTTAGTAGCTAGTGCATAACGTAATAGTTATTTATGTGGCTGGTGCATAATGAGAGGCATTAAAGTACAAGTGTGGTTTTATGAAACGAGCCAAGTGCGAGTTTCATAATAAGATCACCGAGTGTTTAATGCCTAATTATGTATAGCGCATACATAACTTTATCTACATGCATATTCATAAGTTTTCAATAATATGTTCAGATATGGCCTGTATTTTGACTTTGACTTTGACTTTGACTGACTTTGACTTTGACTGACTTGACTTTGACTTTGACTGAATAATAATTATTATCTACATGCATGTCATAAGTTTTCTACAATATGTACAGATATGCATTGTTAAAAAAAGTATTATCGATACTTTAATGTAAACATTAAGATGCACCCGCAGATACCAGGTTTCTTAATAAAGGCCATTTGATAGTCGTTTCTGAACATATAATAGGGAAGTTATGATATGCATGTAGATAAATGTAATATCAGGGCATACATGTCCTCTTACCAGGTGGGGGTGCCAGTACACGTGGCGAAGATCCTGACGTACCCCGAGCGCGTGTTCCCGGCGAACCTGCAGTGGCTGCGGCGGCTGGTGCGCAGCGGGCCCGACCACCACCCCGGCGCCAACTACGTGCAGCAGCGCGGGCTGCCGCACAAGAAGTTCCTCAAGTATGGCAACCGAGAGAAGATCGCGCAGGAGCTCAAGGTGAGGCGTAAGCAGTGGAGGCGCTGGGCCAGACTCAATGAGGGCTATCGTTTTTTGTCTTACTAGATGGCGCCATTGTTGCGTGAGGTTTTTAAGTATGGCTTTCAAAGTCTGTTATTACGGGCGTGAAAACAAAGTTTAGATTAAAATCATATTTAATACACCTTCAAACCGTACCATAAAAATATCGAGCAACCACAGTGTTGCGCAGTCTCGTTTTGTACGGAAAAAAGGGAGGACAAAAGTTTTCGAAAGACAAAACTTTCTCAAAACACAGACATTCATTGCCCCGGAACGCATATTTGCCATAATTAATTTCAGATATTGCAAAATATTCACAAAATTATTCTAATTATAAATAAACCCGCTCACCCAAAAACTATGAGATTTGACATTTCGGAGACCTCACGCTACACTAGCGCCTCTAGTGGCGAATTCATACGCGATAGCCCTCATTAGAACTACTGTGAGAGACAAACTTAGGGGCTGTTTAATTGATGGATAAATGTGATGCCGTCTCTGTCTATTCGAACAAAACAAACAGAGACGGCATCACATTCCGTCAAATATATTTAATCAATGGACGGTGAAACAGGGGGTTAGACTATTAAAATAATACTTGCATTAAGTGAGTGTATCTTAAACTTGTTTTATGAGTTAATTTTGCTAAGTGATACTGTGTACAATATAAAAAGTCCCTGATGGTCCTAAAGGAAGACCAGCGTGGTCAGCGCAGCATTATGCTGATTTAGAACCATTTCGTGACTTGCTTCACTTTGTCTTTCTCTCTATGTTCAGTCACAAATAAATGTTTTCCAATAATTTATTGAATCAGACGTTACTTTGCGAGGTCCATATCAATGAACTAAAATAATTTCCTTGCTCAAATTGTGTGATTTGTGTGTTTTTCTTTACAGTGTGGAGGTGGAGGAACTGCATGAACACGCATATTTTGCATAAGCTTAGCTATCGTAAGGTCGGGTGAGCAAGGAAATTATTTTAGTTCATTTAAATGTTTTCCCTTCTTTTTCTCTAGCCGCGCCCACCCACATCACAGCCAGGTCCTAAGATAAGATAAGATAATGATTTATTTACCAAAATTAAGATTACACAGTCATAGAGATATACAATACAATATTAATCGCCATGCTACTTATGAACTAAAGTCAGATATTTCCACTACGGTATAAAATTGTGGTAAAGTGAGCCCCTTGTTCCAGTGCGGCGACATAGTGGAGCGCCACCTGGTGGACGGCGACGTGGTGCTGTTCAACCGGCAGCCCTCCCTCCACAAGCTGTCCATCATGTGTCACAAGGCCAAAGTGCAGCCGCAGCGGACCTTCAGGTGACCAGCTGATCGACTTAGGCTGAGTTCAGTCACGGCGGGAATCGCGCGGTTTTAGCGCACCGTCTCTTTTCAGAGTATCGCTTGACAAAGTGACGGTGCGCTAAATCCGCCGTGTCTAATCTAAACACAGCCTTTATCCGACCACAGACATTCAATGATGTGAAAACCTAGAACTTATTGCAAAATAATTAATCTGTTCAGTAAATCGATTAATTTATTAATTGAATAGATCAAAGTATTTTTGTCTATTTTATTATTTACAATACTTGATTCCATTCCAAAGACTGTAAATAAAAATTGTTTATTCATCCGCGCATTAATCGATTTTTAAAATGTCAAATTTTTCACCATCTCCACGCTAGTCGCTACCACAGATTATACACATGTTTCAATCAAGAAATAATGTCAGATTAGGACGAAGATTTTTCAAATGAAAAATAAATATTGAAATCAAGTGAATTTTGGTGAAAAAAGCAATTAGACATCTAGTTAAAAAACACGAATTATAGATAAATGTGTTATTGATTCGATCCAGCTTTGTTTACACTTTTAATAAATTGGATAGGCATAAACCATATAGGTAAACCGCCGTAAGCACGACCCACCTTGTCGTAGTGAGTTTTCATCAAGGAAGCTTCTGGGTCGTTTATTGTGTAAAGGTCCTGCTGCAGGTCGAGTTTATAGTGGTTTGCCTATAGACATCAATGGATTTGGTTTTGCATTAAAATTTGGATGCGTTTTAAATCTCCACGGAATATGTACAGTCAGTCACCTGCATTAATATCTGCCACAGAGGAGCTTGCGAAACGCCCTACCGATCTTAGAAATAGAGATGTATCAGATATTAGCAGGTGGTAGGACCTTGTGCAAGGTCCGCCCGGATTGCTACCACCATCTTGCTCGCTAATCCTGCCGTGAAGCAGCAGTGCTTGCACTGTTGTGTTTCGGCGTGGAGAGTAAGACGGCCGGTGAAATTACTGGCACGTGGGGTATCCCATCTTGGACCTCTAGGTTGGCAACGCATCTGCAATACCTCTGGTGTTGCAGATGTTTGTGGGTGGTGGTGATCTCTTACCATCAGGAGACCCACTTGCTCGTTTGCCATCCAATCGAATAAAAATATATATATATATATTTATGCACACTTTTTTACATGCTTATATTTTTGCCAGGCGTCTATTCAAACATAGTTTAAGGGCGTCTGGCAGGGGGTTGCAGCCCTACAAAGTGTCTGGTAATGAAGGAAGTGATTTCTTATAAAATTCCAAATAAAATGTCGTAAAATTGAGATTTGTACTACCTATAACGAATTTGAGGTGCAATTTATTCACCTATACTATCTTTGTCAAAGCCACAATTAAATTTCATAGTTGGAGATCGATCTTACTTATGTTAGGGATATATGTAAAAAAAACTTTCAGCTTTTATAAAATAACGAAGGTCTGGCAGAAACGGGCTCTCGGTCCATTAGTGCAGAGCTTTGTTAGGGCTTAGACTTCAATGACGAGATGATATTTTGATTAACATAGATTTAATTAAATTCCAAAATTGTTTACAAAATAATCAAAATGTTTGTATGAATCAAATAACATGTGAGCTCGCGTCTATAGTGGTAGACCATCTGCCGGTCCGAGACTGACCGCCGCCGGCGCCGTGCGGGGGGGCGTCCCTCTTGCGTCGCCAACATGCCCCCCGGCGTTGAAAGCATCGTCTTTCAACCCTTCGTCGTCAATGGTAGGCAGAGGGCAGATACGGTTGAAGCTTCGGCGTATAACTCCCTTTGTAGTGTTGATATCTGCGACTCTTGCAACACCGTCGCTACCAGGATGTAGTTCAACAATGCGCCCGAGACGCCATTTCATGGGGGGAAGACCTTCTTCTTTGATGAGCACCATTGCTCCGTTTTGTAGCTGTGGACCCTTACAGGTGCGCCATTTGGTTCGCTGCTGCAATTCAGTGACATATTCCTTATGCCATCTTGCCCAGAAGTGCTGGCGTAGTTGCTCCAACCTTTCATAGCGTGAGAGCCGATTCTCGTTGGTATTGGCAAGCATAGGTGTAGGCAAGGCAGTCATCGGTCGTCCTACCAAAAAGTGCCCTGGGGTCAAAGGCGTCATGTCATGTGGGTCAGTCGATAGAGGTGTCAGGGGACGCGAGTTTAATATCGCCTCAATTTGGACTAAGACAGTGTAAAGGTCTTCGAAAACCAAGTGAGCGTTCCCTAACACACGGTGCAGGTGCGTCTTAAAGGATTTTACGCCCGCTTCCCACAAACCGCCCATATGTGCTGCGTATGCTGGTATAAATTTAAAGTCGATTCCTTCATTTGACAAGTCGTCTGCAAGAGTATTAGCGTTTTCACCGAGGAACCTATAAAGTTCATTACGAGCACCGACAAACGATGATCCGTTGTCGGAAAACAAAACTGAAGGTTTAGAGCGCCTAGCAATGAAGCGACGTAACGTTGATAGGAATGCATCCGTGCATAGAGAGCTGACGAGCTCGAGATGGATGCATTTGGTGACAAAACAGATAAAAATTGCAACATATACCTTTTCTGTCTTGCTTCCGCGACCCCTTTTATTTAATGCCAAGATAGGACCAGCGTAGTCCATTCCGGTAGTTTGAAACGGATATCCGGGCTGGAGCCGCTGCTCAGGCAAGTTGCCCATTATTGGGCGGACTGATTTCGCGTTAAGACGAAAGCAACGTTGACATTTGTGCACAGTAGCCCTAGATAGGTTACGTCCCCCTATCGGCCACAGCTGTTCGCGAATGGAAGACAGAAGCAGTTGAGGCCCTGCATGCATCAAACGGATGTGCTCATAGCGGAAAACCAGTTTAGTCAATGCATGCTTAGCTGATAACAAGACTGGGTGCGTTTTATCAAAAGTGAAACCTCCATTTTTGAGTCTTCCTCCTACTCTAATAAGACCGTTTTCATCAACGAATGGACTTAATGAGAGCAGTTTATTTTTTGAGGATAGTTGTTTACCATTCGAAAGAGTATCATATTCATCGAAGGATGCTTTTTGCGACAACTTCAATAATGCATTGAATGCAACTTGTTTTTCAGAGCAAGAGAGAGGACCGTTGGTTTTAATGTTGTTGCGACAGTTACTGATGAATCGAAGGACGTAAGCCATCGTGTTCCTTAGTTTAAGAAAATGAGAGAAACGTGAGAATGGAAACCACTCGTTTAAATTCCTGGACATGACAACGTTTGATGTCACCTCAGGCAGATCAGAACTCACTGGAACAAAGGTTTTGTTAGGCCATGATGTCTCGCTTTCTTTTAAGAACTTGGGGCCATTCAGCCAAAATTCTAGTTTGTCTTGTTGGCCAGCACCGACACCTCTGCTCAATAAATCTGCAGGATTGCTTGCAGTGGGAACATGCCGCCAGAAGAAGGCCTTTGTTTTTTCCTGTATATCTGACACTCTGTTTTTGACGAATGGCTTCAATTTGTTTGGTGGCGTCTTAAGCCAACCTAAAACAACTGACGAGTCTGTCCAAAGGAAACACTTATCCACCTGCAGTCGAGTGCCTTGCAAGACCTTCTCCAAGAGCTTTGCCCCGGCTAACGCTGCACAGAGCTCCAAGCGCGGTATTGTCACTGCCTTAATTGGTGCCACTCGTGTCTTTGAACACAATAAACGAACTTGTGTACGGCCACAGGCATTTGTAGACCTAATGTATATACACGTACCGTAAGCATCCTTGGAGGAGTCGCAAAAGGCATGAAATTGAACATCGCATGGATTTTCACACACAACATGACGAGGAATTCTTAATTTTTTGAGAAGAATTAACTCGTTAATGAATTTTAGCCACGACTTAACGATATCTTGAGGCAAATGTGTATCCCAATCCAGCTTGTGCAGCCAGAGCTTCTGGAGAATGATTTTTCCGGTAATTGTGAAGATACTCAAAAGACCTAACGGGTCGAATATTTGGGAAATTGTCGACAAAATCACTCTCTTTGTGACGTTAGGGACAGGATCAGCTTTAATGTCGAATTGCAAAGCGTCGGATGAAGGCGACCACTTCAGCCCCAGCGTTTTGGATTGCTCGTGCTCGCTCAAGTCAACGATGGTGGAACCGTCGGACGAGTCCGAGTTGTCACTGCAAGTTGGAAGGTTGGATTTGAATTTTCTCAAATGAAAGCACCCCTTCGAAAGTTCCTTTGAGATGAGAGCACGAACTTCCATTAAACTCTGTGCTGACTCCTGACCGGTTAAAAGATCGTCAACGTAACAGTCCTCTTTAATGATTGTGCGCACAAGTGAATTGTTGCATTCATCGGCAATGTGATTAAGGCACCGCACTGCTAAAAACGGCGCAGAGGCTGTACCGTACGTAACGGTATTTAAAGTATAGGTCTGAAGAGGCTTTGAAGGGTCGTCACGCCAAATTATTTGCTGTAAATGCCGCTGATCCTCATTGATTAGTACCTGACGGTACATCTTTTCGATGTCTCCTGCTACAACGTAACGATGTTGTCGAAATCGTAGAAGAATTGCAAACAAATCGCTTTGTATCGTCGGCCCCACCATCTGAAGATCATTGAACGACAGGCCGGAACTTGTAGGTGCGCTTGCGTTAAAGACAACACGTAGCTTAGTCGTTGTACTTTGGTCGCGCAACACTCCATGATGTGGCATAAAATAGGCATTTTCATGACGATTGTCGATATCACTTACAGACATATGGCCTAATGATAAATACTCAGACATGAAATCAACGTACATGGCCCTTAATGTAGACTGTTTTTGAAGCCTTCTTTCTAATGACAGAAAGCACTGTTTTGCGCGATCAAATGACTGACCCAGTTCAGTCTCGTGTCTCTTCATTGGGACTCCAACTGAGTACCTACCGTCTTCTTTACGAGACATGGTTTTAAGGAAGTACTGTTCGCACAACTGTTCCTCAGTAGAGTAAACTAGTTTGGTAGCATCTGGAATTTCTTCTATGCTCCAAAATTTAGCTAACTGATCTTGAATCTCATTAAATTGAGAGAAGTTGCACGAAAACGTTTTTGTATTTTGCTTTCCAGTGGGCCCAGATACGACGTACCCAAACTTAGTTTCTTGTAACACTGGACAGTTATTGCCTAATTTTAATTGATTTGCGCATATAAGGTCCCAGAAAATGTCTGCGCCTAGTAACAAATCGTAACTTGACGGATTATGGTATTCTGGGTCTGCGAGTACTATTTCAGGTGGTATTTTCAATGTGCTAACATTAAAGACTTCATTATTGGTTGAAGTTATGTTTGGCAACACTAAAAACGTAATGTTTGTTTTAAATTTATTAATTCTGGACTGTATTGTTGCATTGCATCGCTTGTTAACTGTCGAGACAGAATCGTTAATGCCGGTGACTGTAGAATTAGTCTTCTCAGAATTTAGACCTAATGCGGAAAGAAGAGACTCTGTCATGAAGGAAGCCTGACTTCCGGAGTCCAGAATGGCCCTAACTTCATGAGGTCTTTTATGAACGTCTAAAATCTGAATTAAAGCTGTCGCAAGAAGAACCTGGCCTGAATATTTGTTAACGGCTGACATGCTCTTAAGGTGAGTCGTATCGGAGGACTCTGATGTAGACGGCGAAGAGCCGGGCGCGAACGGCGCCGACGTAATCGGGGCTGCCGCGCCCGGACTAGCACCGGTGGTGTCTTTGTCCTTGTGCAACAAAGAGTTATGTTTGCCGCCGCACTGCCTGCAAGGACCTAGCCTGCACATACGCACATTATGCCCCGCTCGTAGACAATTAGTGCATAACTTCATCCTAGCAACAAACTGTTCGCGAGCACTGACGCTCATTTGCGTGAACTGATTGCATAGGTATATGGGATGCTCCGCTTTGCAAAGATGGCATTTATATTTTTTATAGCCAGAGTTCGTAACTGCTGGCAAACCACGAACATGCCTATTTGTGCCCTTCCCTGATGTTTCTTGTTTATTGTTGCTTGTATTACTTAATTCGATGGTCTCTAATAAGTCTGCCTTATTTTTAAGAAAACTTGTAAATATTTCTAATGTTAGTTTTTCGTGCGTAACCTTGTGTTCCTCCCATTCACGGAGAGTGCGGGGATCCAATTTCGATGAAATGATATATATTATTAATGTATCCCAACTCTCAGTAGGTTCGCCTAATATTTGCAACGCGCGCATATTTCTTGTGTACGCGTCCATAACCCTACGTATCGAAGAAGCTGATTCCTTTTTAATAACCTCTTCGTCAAAAATTGCCTTCACGTGGTTATACACCAAAAACCTTGTGTTGTCGAAACGCTCACACACGGAGTTCCAGGCTATGGTGTAATTGGAAGCAGAAAACTCATATGCACGAATTATCTGAGCAGCGCTTCCTTCAAGAGAAGCCCGTAGATAATGAAACCTTTGAATATTGCTTAACGTTTTATTGGAATGTATGAGTGACACAAAGGTGTCGCGGAATTCAAGCCAGCTACTAAAGTCACCATTGTATTTAGGTATTTGTAAAGTAGGCAACTTTACGCCCTTAAAGCTTTGGCCACAGCTTTGACCTACTTGGGATGCCGATGAACCGGCATCGTTCTCGCTGGCCGAGGAGAAGGAAGTCTCAGAAACATTGCTGGCAGTCTTTTGTGACCTTTTGTACGTATTGCGTAATTGTTTTGCTCGAGCCATAACAGAAAAATATTGTGACTCAAAATCTGATCTTTGCACCACCTGGACCTGAACTTCCTCCTCCGATGACAAGGACTCGATGTTGGATTGGACGTCCTCAAACTCCGTAAACATCGCTTCAATGGTAGCCATGCGAAATTGTATTTCTAAAGCCTGGACTTCATTGCAAGCTAAAACATCCTTAAAAGTATCAATGTATGTTTGAAACTTCGTAATACGACCTTTAAAGATTCCTCGTTTTTTCACCAGCTCGGATAATTGCGACATGTTTAAACGTTATGTACCTATTGCTCAACAAATAACGATTTAAATAAAATACATAAGATTTAGTTATTCTTGTAAATAGTTAATTGATTTGATGTATAATTATAATTTCAAATGTAATTATACTAGCATGACCTCACAACAGTGGTTAGGTAAATGAAAATATAATTTAGTTTAATTCGCACCGGTCGAACTAAACAAACAATAATAAATTAATAGTATTATAGTCGCACCCCAATTGCGATATTAAATGCGTTTAGAGATTAAATACATTATATCAACATTAAATTCATCAAATTAAATTAATCATTAACTTCAATGACTCATAAATATGCAAATACGTAGATGAAGTTAACTTTTACCTACGACGACAGGTAGTTTAACACGGTTGAAACACTGATATCGGTTAGGTACTCGCTAACTGAGCCGCTTGTTACCGCTTATCATTATCGAGTTATAGCGATGTAGTTATTATGTAAAATTTACACTCGTTATATTATCGAAATACGATGATCCTTAATGCGGTTTATTGTTGTTTACGATTCATAAGGGCATTAGCTATACCGTAATTAATTAAGTAAGTTAAATTGTTAAGTATTACGACTTGGAACACAAAATAAACAAAGGGCAAACTTAATGATTACGGACTCACTCAGACTGCTTGCTACTTATCTTGTAGGTAGATGCTTGTAATCACTGGCTCAAATTATCACACATATGGTTCCTGCTGTCCTTAAAGAGATCCTCTTCTTAATGATTAATGCTGAAGATCCTGGTTAAGCTTCAAATCCATGGGTGTGATATCCGGTTCGTAAGGCCACTTTATGTTAGGGCTTAGACTTCAATGACGAGATGATATTTTGATTAACATAGATTTAATTAAATTCCAAAATTGTTTACAAAATAATCAAAATGTTTGTATGAATCAATAACATGTGAGCTCGCGTCTATAGTGGTAGACCATCTGCCGGTCCGAGACTGACCGCCGCCGGCGCCGTGCGGGGGACGTCCCTCTTGAATGTACTAGTTTGAGTGAGAGAAAGATAGCAAAAAGAAAAGGAACTGTTGTTGGAACGGGAGCGAACCATGCATAGACTCTATTACATGTACCTACCCTGACAAGTTCTCGGTGGAACCCTGTCGCAGGGAGCCTCCTTATCAAGTTTTTTTTTTATAAGTTCGACAAATGCTGACTTCGGCATAGTTCTACGGAGTGTCACGCACAAGTTTATGAAGGTATAGTATACTAAGGGGCTGTTTCACCACCCATTGATTAATTTTATTTGACGGATAAATGTGATGACGTCTCCGCTATTCGAACAAACAAACAGAGGCGGCATCTTTATCGTCAAATAAATTTATCCAATGGATTGGTGAAATAGGGGGTAAATGAACTAAAACATTGAACTAGTACACTTGAACGATAGTACTAGTTTGAAGTGATTAATTTGTGAACGAGCACACACAACTCTACTACCTTCGCGAGTCACCTATTTTTTTAAAGCCAACATTGGCCTGCTTTTCAGCCGTGCTCCCCTTCTTGACTTACGCGGGTCAAATCCAAACAGGATTACAGTCTTCCCAATGAACAGTATCTCCTGGGCAAGAGAGAGGGGCATGAAGTATGGTATCATATTGGGATTCAAGATGAATCCACAGTCCAGTGTAGCATCCTGCAACTGAAAAGATAACACCTATTATATAATAGCACAAGTTGAAGGCAAAGCTTAACCCTTAATAAGGCCCCATTTATTCGAGCATACTACCACAGTATCAAAAGCAGCTATCGAATACATACCTGACAAAGGATATTTTTAAAGCTAGTAGTATTTTCAATATTTGCAATGGATATTGTAACTTATTACTAATGCAATAAGGTTGAATTTCCAAGTTAATGCATGTGGTCGCTAAATCGCCTCTATCTATAGGTTGTCATTCACGATGACGCGTGCTGTGGTTCTTATTACAATGTCGTTAATGTCTAATTTTGACAAAATCACGCGTCTTCGTGGATGGCACTAGGTATATCTTTTTAAGGGTTAATTAGTGCAAAAATTGAAAATACAAACTGAAATAAGATACAAAAATTTGGAAAATACAAATTGAGACATGGATGCACAGAAAAACCAGAAAAAGAGACCAGCGCTGGGAATCGAACCCAGGTCCTCAGCAATCCGTGCTGCGTGCTATAACCCCTACACCACCGCTGGACAGGAATCTAGACACGAATTTTTCCTATGCATACATATCTCAGGTTTCTTATTTCTACTACGCTACTTATGCAGCAGCACTAGCCGACATCATGTTCCGCTCTCATCGAGAGACGTCACACTCTTCGGAACAACCGCTCACCAGACAAGAGATGTCGCTACTAAGCAATCAAATTATGATTGGTTTTTTTTTTAGTCTTTTTGTATTTTTTGTAACCATATCGATATGGTTTCACGGGATACCCGTAAAAGTAACAAATTTGGAGTTGAAATAAACAAATACAAAAATTCCCAAAAAAAAATTTTTGAATTGAAATAAAATAGTACATTGTGTCGTAAGGGCGGTAAACAAGGAATTGCGAACGAGTCTATTAGAAGCTCGAAGTCGAAGACTGAGGGCTTTAATGAGTCGATGTTCGTAATTCTAGTATTACGCCCGTGCGACAAAAATAATCACTTAAATCCAATTTTTCAACCGATTTCAGTTTTCTCTGCGCTAAACACTGTCTGTACATCTATATTTTCATAATAATATTAAGATATGGCAAATTCAGGAGTTGTCAAATACCGTATTGAAAACCTACTTTAGGTAAGAAACTGTAGGAAAATGTTAACTTATATTTCATTTTTGGGAAAAAACTCATGTGGCCTATAATTAATTTTGAGTAGCATGTTTCACAGGTCTATTTCACCACCCATTGATAAATTTATGTACCAGATCTATAAGCTTTGAATAAAAAAAAAAATAATTACACTTGTCAAAAGTGACTTGTCATTCTGCGTACTCGAAGGCAGGATAGAAAGGTATCAGAGATGTCATCCTTGTTGCGAACTATGAAAAACTCTTGGTAGGGATCTCTTAATTCTCCATACAGTAGCCAGGTGCATAGTTGATTCATAAAACATTATTATGGTTTGCAAATATTCTGAAAATAAAATTATATTTATTTGGAATTATTAGGGTAAGGATTGAGTACAAAATAGAGTTGTGGATAATGCTCATTTTTGAGGCTTAAAAACTCGAGCCCTTAAGACTCCAGAGTCTTAAAGACTCGACTATATTTGACAATTAAATTGGCTTATTTTATGCGTATGAATGCAAGAAACCGCCTTTGCGCCCAAAGGTCATTAACGACTCGTCCTCGTAGTCTTTAAGCCTCGAAATGAGCGTTTTTCACAACACTAGTTCAAAAACATGGATCATGTTAAAAATGTGTGTGTGTGTGTGTGTGTGTGTGTGTGGTGTGTGTGTGTGTGTGTGTGCGTGCGTGCGTGCGTGCGTGCGTGCGTGCGTGGCGTGCGTGGCGTGCGTGCGAGCGAGCGAGCGTGCGTGCGTGCGTGCGTGCGTGCGTGCGTGCGTGCGTGCGTGCGTGCGTGCGTGCGTGCGTGCGTGCGTGCGTGCGTGCGTGCGTGCGTGCGTGCGAGCGTGGCGTGCGTGCGTGCGTGCGTGCGTGCGTGCGTGCGTGCGTGTGTGTGTGGTATATATTTAGACACTCATCTATGCTAAATTAAAGGCTATATTTATCAATTTTTATTTTAATGATTAAAATGCAATTTGGAGAAGTTGGCATTATTTCAAACAAACAAGGCGCAGGGTTTTTCTTTCTGTACATAACATTATCCTTAATAATATCACAATACAAGTAATATAGGTTATTTGTATTGTGCTAATATACTATATGTAACACTGCTTATGCCCACTACTATGCGTGGAATTCGGTTATCGCCCGGTTTCCCTTGGAAGCTGTGCATTTTTCTGGGACAAAAAGTAGCCTATATACTATATGTAACACTGCTTATGCCACTACTATGCGTGGAATTCGGTTATCGCCCGGTTTCCCTTGGAAGCTGTGCATTTTTCTGGGACAAAAAGTAGCCTATGCCACTCTCTGGCCCATACACTATCTCTATGCCTAAAATCACGTCGATCCATCGCTCCGTTTTGACGTGAAGGACAGAGAAACAACACACCCTTTTGCGTTTATAATATTAGTATAGATTACAAATGTGAAAGCGAGTTTGCTTGTTTATTCCACTTTCACGCCTTAACAACTGAACTGATTGCCATGAAATTTTGCATATATCAGATCAATAATAGGCTACCGTTTTTTTTGACAAAATTAGCTATTTTTTGTTTTGTATTAAAAAAAAACGATTAATGTCTACTCAGGCAATTAAGAAACAGTTGAGGTTGCTTCTAATCTGTATATATGTCTACTAAAGAGTATAGAGACAAATAGTTCTGACATAAGTATAGTGTATGTTGAAAAAATCTAATTTAACACTAGCAAAGCCCCGTGGGCAACAGCAACAGCTAGTGTAAAAACAAATTGGACTATTAAACTTACTTAGTAATGGCTTCATGTACCATTTCATTGCCATTCAGGATATGTTGATGAGTCAGGCTCAAAATCTGACATCCAATTAGCCTCCTTTCCTTTACAGTAGTGATCAGTCTATTCAAAGTGTTGAAAAGTCCTTGGAACTTCTCAACATAGCTATATACAAAGGACAGTGTGTAATTATGGTTTCCTATAACTAGTCCTTCAACTTCAACTAGAGTTTTCTTGTAGGATTTAAGCACCTCTGTAATTCCTTCACTCAACGCTTGGGCATAGAGACCTGTTATTCGGAGACTTGAAGCTGCAAAAACAACATATTTGATTGACTTAAGCGTTCATTTTAACTAACAATGTTTTAATGTTTTAAGGTTCTAGTTATTGTTTTTAAGTTCCCATATTTTATTTATTTCAACCATGTACCTATAAAAATGTGGGTTGAGTTTTAAAATACAAAAGTGAAATCTAATAAAAAGGATGTTTCTACATTTTCATTTCAAGTTAGGACAAGGGAGTGGCAGTAAATTAAAAATAATTAGAATTGACCACACATCACAAATTCACTTAGTAGAGTTCTGTCTTTACTTTTTATTTGGTCTAAAGGTCTGTTAAAAGTTCTTGCTATTTAAATTAAATATAATAATAATAATATAATAATAAAAGTGTTTATTTACTCCACCACATTCCAGTAATACAATCGGTAAATTTACACATTACAGTTGCATTAGATACAAGACTTGTGCGGTGGAGACTGGTGCCTGAACTAGGGGAAACCTGTTATGTCAGATCACCAGGCCTCCGAACCCCAGATGTCTGTAGCTACAGAGGTTATGCTATACTTAGGACTTAGGAGAATTATTCATGTGAAGTATACAAATAAAAATATATATATATATAATTAGGTATATCTGATATATTATACCTGAATGTGTTTTCCTGCAGTGAAAACCCATACTATCAACAAAAGTCTGAATCCTGTGGTGGCTCTTTGCTATCTCGCATATCCTATTGTACACATCTGCATCTTG